>NW_028186149.1:14121271-14192347 GCF_003343005.1 Rhea americana
GCAGGGCGCCCGGCCCGGGCTGCGGGCAGGAGCAGGCCGAGAGCTCGGGCCGGGCCGGGCCGTCCCTTCCGGCCGGGTCCGGGGCCAGGGCGGCTTGTCCCGCCTCCGCGGGCGCGGAGTCACCGGCGCGGCGGGGATGTGCCCGCGCAGGCTGGCGCGGAGCGGCCGCTGCCTTTCCCCTTCGTCTGGGCTCCGTAATCAAGAGCCCGATTTTGTCATTTGGAAATACTAATTATCTAATCACGCCACGCTGCAGAACGTACTTGTCTGCCCAATTAGCTAGGACAATTATTAAAATTCGGAGGCCTAATTATGTCTCAATTTAATGCTGGCAAACTCGTGTATAGAGCAGTAATTAAAATCCTCTCTTTGCCTCTGCCTTTAGGGCAGTGGTTGATTAGGACCTGTCAGGGGCTGCACTGAACCAAACCAGTCAAGCGTATTGTGCAACATGACCCTGCATTGTTAAGTGTGTCAACATATTAACCTGAATTCCCTTCAGCCCCCRTAATCACATTTGGTAGGAGGAAGAAAGGGGCTAAAACATGAAGCATTTTATTAAAAAAAACATAAATTCTTTTTAATTAATGCTGTAAGAGATCTGACGCGTTTTGAGCTACCAAATGCTGCAAGTCATGTAAGACTGGTGTGTCTAATTACCAGTAAAGGAAGGTTTGCTCTTCTCTGTTAAAAATCCTCCCCCCTCCTCTCATTTAAAGAAAATGATCTTTCTTTTGGGTAGTGTGTTTTTTAAAACCCAGCTAGTTGGCTTCCAGTGATAAAGTTGATTACCAGTTTTTTTGTTTGATGATGGAACACAAGTGAATATTGACTTCTGTGAGAATCAAACAGAAGACTGGAGGCATAAATAAAATGGCCAGGATTTAACACTTGAAAGAAGTTAATAAAGTTGGAAATTAAAAATCATAATATTGGAATAATTTCTAAGTATTTATTTTTATTCAGCTCTCAAGTTTGAAAGGAAGTCACCGTTAAAGCACAGAGACAGATGAGAATTGGGGTTAACCCTGCTGGTTAAATTTATGCCCAGGATAACACAATCCTTTGCCTTGGACGAGGAAGCCCAGCGCGCAGTGCTTTGCAGCTCAGACCACCGCAGCAAGGGGCCTGGCCCTGCTGTGCGTTCTTGCTGGACACRTCTCTCTAGGCTTGATGAGCCCAGTGCTGAGGAATTTTGTTCCTTCATCTTCAGGGAGTGAGTTCTCCAGGGTTTGAGACTATGGAAACTATTTTTAATTCCCTGCAAAGGGAAGGCCTTCGTACTGCACAGAAGGGAGGAGGCCCTACTCCCACTGCGTGTGCCCTACATCTCCAAAGTGGCCCTGCTCTGAGCCTCTTTGGATGGCAAACTGAAGTGCAAATCTGTGTTCTGACTTGTTCTAGTATCTGTCAGCATGTTTTCCTCTTGTCAGCAGCAATTGACTGGTCAGGTTCACCCTTGTACYGCAATTGTAACAGCTCATTGACAGACCAGTGACCCAGCCGAACCCGATAATGGAAAACTATTGATTTTTTGTGGGCTCAGCAGATCTAAAATGAATGCCCAATATAATGTCATCAACTGTCTTGGATTCTGATAAAGAGACAAAGTATCAAACACATGCAGCCTGTCCTGAGAATTTGCTTGCAAAAAACACTGGATACAAACAACAAAGTGGCCTTTCTCAGGTTCCCCCATCAGACCTCCCCCCCCAGTAAACAGTGACCAGTCAGTCCCTGTGTAAATACTAAGAAACCTCAGACCAGATGTGATGGGGGGAAGTCTATGACAGACCCTTCATGTTTTAAAATGCTTGCCACAGAAGAATAAACATTTAGGTGAGTGACAGYAAAGTCCACACCCATCTAGCAAACTCCAGAGAACAAGAAACATAAAAGGAACAAAGACTGCCAGGAGATGCAATGCAACAGGGGCCGCTACTAACTCTTAGCTACAATACAGAAGGAAAAAAAAAACAAACAAACAAAAAAAAAACCCCACTTGAACAAGCCTGTAACACTTGAGCTGCTGACACACAGCTCCTGTGTTATATAATAAATGCACTGGGCTTAGCAACATATCAGATAATACATTCTAGTTAATAAAAATACTGATAATACAGGGTGAATCTTTGAACTCTGAAGTTTGAATTTGACTCAGTTGCACCCATACAGCTGAGACATTTGTGGATAAAAAGGTACTCAAGTCCAACTGAAGTTTGGAGGGGAGGGAAGGAGAGATATTCACTTAAGAATCTGCAGGACCATGACAACTGTTTGAAACAAAGCAGTATTATGTATAGGTTTAAACAGGAAGATAATGTCTTTTTCACTAGTGTCTGATGTGACATCCTTTTTGAAAAATGTTTACCTTGGAGGGAAAAAGCAATAGCTTAAAAATTTACTTTTTTTTCTGTCCTGGAGAACCCTATTCCAAAATTGTAATGTATTCTCTCTGAGTAGCTCATTTCATTTAGATAAAGGAAAAATCACTTTCATTTTCCTGTAGCTGTGTGACTGAACTCAAATCTCACCTATTCTTACGTATATCAGAAAGTCAGTGGAACATTACCAGCACAAGCCCAATGAGAATCAGGATCAGCTAGGTGCTGATTTTCTGTGTAATACCAAGCACTTTCTTGCAGAAGATGTTTTTCAATGAGCCCTAAACCCTTCTGTAGGGCTTGGGGCTTGCCAGAACTTTACTCCTTCCAAGTTAATGAAATGTACTGTAAGGGCAGGAGGAAAAAACAGAGATACTTATCTTGGCAGATGCCAGCATGCATTTAATTCAAGATCTAATACCAATGGAGATTAGAACAGTCTTGCGATCCTGACAAAAATTCAAKTGACCTTGGGGAAACAACGTTTCTTCTAATGATGATCAACTGGCCATTATTATCACAAAAATACCAGTCCACCCTTAATGTATTTTCATCTTCTATACTTTTTTGTTCAGTGGCTTCTCCCCATACAAGCCTTGTACCTCTCACATCTTTGGTCTATCCGCAACATGCACACATAGGTATTGCCTTTGTCTTCCAGCTTTTTGACAAGAGGCACGGTTTGGGGATGTGTTACATATCCTCGTCAGGAGGAAATGAGTGCATGGATTACTTTAACATGACTGCAGCTGAATTGCTGTTATTTCCTATGCGTGCAGTTTGGGCTTCCTCTCCTCCAGACAGCTCCTGAACAGTAGACCTACCACCACTTGAGCATTTACTTCATATTTAATTTCCATATGTTCCTTTCAAGCATCTCTCTTCCTAGTGTCCCCTCAGGGCCTGATCCTGTGAGAATAAGTATGTAGCACCTGAAAGTACTAAGCAACACTGTATGAGTTACTGATCATTTAGTTCAGCACCCAAACTCCTTTGGCTTTTGCTTTTTTTTAATCATCATTTTGAATTAGATGAAATATAAACTCTTGCAGCTTTTTGTTTTTCCAAAAGAAAATCCCAGAACATTTTCTATTAGTTAGAACAAGGAACTCAAATCCTCTCCACACCCATCTCCAAAGAGTTTTTCAGGACATCAGAAATTCATCAGCGATGCTCAAACCCAAATGTTTTGTCTCTGGATTCTCAGTTCAATTCTCAACTCCTTTTTCTTCCCATCTGCCAGAACCCCAAATCTTGTGTTAAGCCAGGCAGAGATAACATCTACACACTCCTCTCTGCCTGAGCACAATGTACATATTCAGGCCTTTAGAAAGCAAATTCCCAAGACAGGGACTTTGCTCAATAGTATTACTGTTGTCATATTTTCCCTGTTGTAATGTTCTATGTACATTTAGGTCATTTATAAAATATAATTAACAGACCTATTGGATTCCATAATGAAGGTGCAAAGAAGGGAACAATAAAAGTAGAATAATCATGTACATTTGCTTTCTACAGCCAAGTTGGCCACGATGACTGACTCCCAAATACTAGATAAGTAATGAAAATGAAACACAATTCTGAATATTTAAGTATAGCAAAGCTGCCCATAGTTCACTTTCATTTGACAGAATTCACAACATTGTTAAGCTTTTCTGTCTGAAGATGTTGATCCTCTCTGCCCCCACAGCACACCTCCTTTCATTCCAGTGATTATATTGAATGAAAGTGTAGTAATTTTATGATCTGCTGGCTTGTCCAGCCGCAAAGTATCTAAACACAATACACCCTAAACACCTGCAAACACTTGATGCCCTCCATATTTTCCATGGAAGGTATTACTGAATATAGATTTCCACTTGTTTATTAAATTGTTTCTAAATCAGTTTACATACATACCCGATAACATTCATTACTCTGGACTCAAGTYCAGAGTATTTCAGTACTACATACACCTATCTAGCTGACCCAACCTATTCTCAGGTAGCATACTTTACAATGGCAGCCATGCAGTATTGCAGCAAAACCATGAGTACTTCCTTTCACTGGATGCAGGCATATCGTTGAAACTCAACTTGACTGTGATTTTATAGGCAACAGCCCTCTGACAAAGCCCAAATCATGTTTTGAACATTTCTGAACAGGTTTTTGCTAATAATTGATTCTTCTATAAAACAGTTGAGTGAAACTAAAAAGAGCAAAACCTCACATTCAGATCAATCTGAAATAATACTTTTCAGTTTTCTTTGCTGAAACAAAATGAAACCTTTAAATTTTGTATCAAGGGAAGTGTTTTGTTTGAGCCAAAATGTTTTATTTCAGGCACTTAAAATAAAAAATAATAAAAAAAAAAGACAAAGGAAATAAGATTCAGCACAGCTGCTGTCATTCCCCTTTTATCCACTAACCCAGTAATTAGGGCACTGACCCAGGATGTGGGAGATCCATGTTCAATCCCTTCTCTGCCTGAAGGGATTTGAACCTCCATCTCTCATCTCAGAGAAGAGTGTTACAAGCAGTGCGCTAGAGGGGCAGCTCRCTTTGTCTCCTTTTGTCTCTGTTTCCTCTTGGACAGGCATTTGGGCATTACCTGGACCYGTGAGTGCAGTTCAGGTGTCCCGTCTCATGCAGGAGCAGCTGAACCTGCAGCCTGTAGCTTCCAGCCTTCATGTCTGTCCTGCAGTTCGGTGAGTACTGAGGTATTCTGTGACAAGTGGAACAGATTCTGTAGGTTAAAAGCATCTCAGATGCAGCACACCACAGTGGTTAAGGTATAACCCAGAACACAGGTGATCAGGGTATCAACAGCTAAAGCGGAATCTGAGTTCCCCTTCCTGGCTATGGATCGTAATCACTGGGCTACTGCATGTCAGAGGGCCAGAAACCCAAACATTGTGGCTTCGTTTTGTCACTCTGGACTCATTAAAAAAAAATAAAATAAAAAAAAAATAATGAACCAATCTGAGTTGGTAGTTTAAGTAAAAATCATTTTTCCCAGTAAAAAAAAAAAGCAACGTGCTAAACATTTTTGCCCGATTCTAATAAATAATGTTTTTCTAAAGCTAAATCTCTTCTCACTCGTCTAAGCACACTTCTCTACAATTTTCAATTACTCTCCTAGTCATTTTTTATTTATTTATGTTTCATGAGATTTTGAAGATTGATGTAAAGAATTTTCAAATACACAGTTACCTCTTTCTTGTTATCTTTTTTGTACCTTTTAATCATAATCAGTTTCATAAGCAGCTTAAACTAGCCTAGGAATTAGTTATACAGTGCTGAATATAGAACTAAAAATTTCAAACCACCAGTCTTATGCATAGTATGCAAGGAAGCTTTACACACAGTGGTTAAAATGCATCATTTTCCACTATCACCAGTGAAATCAACTGTAGTCTTGCTCTGTATTAGGGAAATTTGGCACTTCAACTCTACTTTTTTTTTTTTATTTCATTATTTTAATGATTACAATTATAATCCTACTTTGTTCAATTTCTGCTCTTTTATTTCTAGAAGGTAAGTAGATCTCCTGGCACTTCTTATGAGCAGACCTTGATTACCACTTAGAAGTCTATCATTTCTTGGTATTTGACTATCTTTTATTACAGCTGATCTCTGGTGACTCTCTAGACAAGTGGCCACAACATGGAGTCACAGTCAGAGAAGTGGGTTCACCCATTCGAGTGTGAGGAGGACTCCTTTGTAATGAACATTTAAAAAAAGTACTTTCATCTTGCTTTAAGAGCCTCTAGCACAGCATATTTACAGAATAGTAAAACAGGGCTTCAGGCCTTTTTATACTCTTACATCACTAAAGTCATTTTCCTCCTATCATAATTATATGTTCTATACACTATATAATTTAGTGTGTCTAGCTTCTCATAGCTAATGACCTCAAATACTGTAAATGAAATCTTATAGTGTACTGTTATCACACAAGAAGAAAATCATGACATAAAACCAACTGAAAATAACCGTGTGACAACAACTGTTTTTTTCCTCTCTAAAAAAAGTAATTGTTAACCAGCCACATCTTGTCAGGATATTTGTACATCCAATTTATTGTTGCTCAGTACAAACTATCACTCTGATTATTGCTGTTTRTTTGTATTACTGACTAGAGACTTCAGATGAAAACCCTAGTACCAAAAGCTGTACTGGTACAAAACTGAGATGCTTCCCTTCTCAAAGAACTTATATTCTTAAGAGACAGAACAGACAGAAGGTGGGAGGGTGGAATAAGACATGTTAGTACAGTGATCAGAGAGCTGACAGTATGCTCAAATAAAGGAAAAACACTGTTTCTAGAATGAACTTTGTATCTCCTTTACACTGATTTTAGAAAGGACAAAAAAAAAAAACTTCAGAGTTACTATTAGACTTGAAAGCATGGAACAAATAACTTCTTCTGGGGAATAACATGAATCACAATCCATCAAGGTAACCTCAGACCTTCATCTCAAAAGTAATAAACATCTGGGTTTTTTTATACCCGCTTAAGTCACTGGGAAAATACTATTGTAAATTATTTGTGTTTCCTGTACAAATGTGCTTGTGAGTGCATGTATATATATACACATGCTCAATATTTCATTTAATTTTTGTATCAAAATACATTAAATGGGACAGAAACAGCAACAGCCTTTCTTCTCATGGTATTTTTATTCTGAAGTTGTGAGAGAGATGAAAAAACAAGATCTCATACTGTTTTGAGTCATAAATGGTTCTCTTTGGCAATGAAGGTTCAGAACAACTGCAAACACTAAAGGAAGCCGTATCAATTCAGGTGTCTGCAGACCCGAATCCGCAGCCCCAGGTGTGCGCACTCAAAGCACARCACAGCAAGGTCGTGCACAGAAGCTGTGGGCACGCAGCCTACCGCCCTAGTGCTTTGAGCCTCGTGGGTGTGCAACATGAGAGCAGTGCAAAACAGCCAGAGTGCCAAACCTGGCTCCCCATGCTTCCCCCTCGGAAAGGAGGAAACGCAGGTGCTGGTGAGTCACAGCACAGCTTTACCACGTTCCCTCTCCCCTTGCCGGCCTGTGCCTGTCCTTTGGCCCAAGGGAAGTCGGGCAACATCTCTGCAATAGCACTGAYGCCGCGTTGCAAGTTGTCCATAAGAACAAATCCAGAAAGGAAGGAAAGCCACACTCCTCCCTCTCCCATATCCAGCTCTAGCAGCTATGTCCTAGTGCAGTCTGACAAGAGTCACAACCATGGCCTAGGAGTCCACCCGCAAAAATCACATGACAATGAACTAGTGTGACCTTATTGGCAGCCTTCTTTGAAGTGAAGTACAAAATGTTAACACTTTCCTTGGTTAGTGAAAATCTCTATTAAAGCCATCCCTGTTTCTAACCCCATGTGGGGCACTCTAAATTTAGTCTCACTTGGAGCACCAGATGCTCTAATTACATCATCCTGATCTTTTATAAGGTGTATTAGATGAGCAAATGCTACATCTATAACAGTGACAAATACTATTCTTTAATTGTGTCAATGACATTTTTATTTCAAGGTTCAAGAATGCTCTTCATCAGGCTTGTTTTATCTTTTAACACCACCCAAGAGCCTTAGTGAGGAATTCCTAGGATACTTTCACTTGTATCTGTTTATGAAAAGACTCCAGCACATATGGCCAGGAACATGTCTTGCCCATCTGCTCCATAAATTTCTCTGTAAGGCTTATTGTAGGACACAGTAAATGAGTTATATAGTTGGTCAGCTGTTGCTTTCCATTTTTGTTGCAGTTGCTTTATATGTTGCAGATAGAGCCCATACCTGCATCATCCTGTTTGACACAATTTCCGTCTGAATGAAACTGTTAGATAAGGCATCTGAATTACTGCACCGCATTATTAACCCTCGTCATATACAGCTGCTGGAAGAGATCTGGAGATCTCTATTTTATTGTGATGTTATATGACAGAGATGCTTTTCCCTTAGTTCCCATGCCATGTTTAAACACTACCCAGGACATTAGAAATGCAATGACCTGGAGACTAATTATCYAGCATGTTTACTAATAATTTTTCACACTATCTTTTTTTATTTATCATTACCTCCCTCCATTCTCTTCGAGTATGAAGAAAAATTTTGAAGTCACTCTTTACTAACATTGTTTTAGAACAACAGCAGTAGCATCCAACAGGGCAAGTAATTGTTCAGAAATAAGTGCACATCCCAGTTGTATATAGAAGTATAAGACAGAAAGCCAAAGACCTCCATCATCCGGAGATACACAGCTCCAATAGCATGTTAGTGCTTCTCCTTTACTCCAGATCACACCTGGTGGAGCTCAGTCAGCTAATCTGGGTCTTCTCTTGATCCTACCCATTTCAGAGCATTCATTATGCTTGAAAAATCAACATATGACAGCAGTAAAACATACTGTA
Organism: Rhea americana; assembly: GCF_003343005.1. Classification (NCBI taxonomy): domain Eukaryota; kingdom Metazoa; phylum Chordata; class Aves; order Rheiformes; family Rheidae; genus Rhea; species Rhea americana. The sequence continues at coordinate 14,130,051 of NW_028186149.1, forward strand.
AAGGAAAAAGCAAAACCTAAAATCAGGAAAACAAACTTGTTTTCTGAGCAGCAGCCTACTGCCACCCATTTAATTCCTCCAACATCCACATTTCTTTGCCCCAGACCCAATTTATGACATACTTGTTCTGGAACGAAAGGAGCAGGAACAAGCCRGTGTACTTCTGCTCTGCCAACGTGCCAGCCTTGGAGGAGGGCATGAGGCAGATTTCCAAATGCCAGGTTGGCCTGTGCTTCCTCCCGGAGCATAGCGAGGATGGACAGGGGTCCTTGTGCTCATGACCATCACACTACCCCGATGGAATAAGTGCGCAGCTCTTAACCTAGGTGTTACTAATTTTTCTGTCCAGTGGTCCTGTTTGACTGGATTTCAGAAAATTCTGAAATCTGAATCCTCAGATTTCTTCATCACCAGACCACCATTTATAACCAAGACTCATTACTCCTTTAAAGAATTTCACATGGAAAAAGATTTGCTGTTTCAGCAYGAGGGGGGATAGGAAACAACACTATTTCTTTGTGCCTTCTTTATGCTGAAAAGAAGCAAGACGACACGAGTAAAATACATCTGCCTTGCATAACCATTTGCAATGTTGAGTGTTTCGCAGTTCTCAGCAGAACCGAGAAGATTGCTCCACAGAGCTCTGGCATTTGCTAACATTTAGTTTACTGACAGATTTGGGCATTTATCTCTGGTCAGTTGCTTTGATGTGTGGGTTTTCTGCAACTCCAATATCTCATGTGCCTTTAAACTGTCTCTTTCATCTCTGCATTTTGTCCTCAACAGAGGTGAACATCTGAAACCCACTTACTTTGCAAAACGTTTAACTCTTATGATTTCTGTAATTTATCATTATTTGTTTAGTTTACGTAAAAGTTTTGAATAACAAAAATCATGTGGCCCCAAAAAAGCCCTACAAATGCAGCATATACCTTTTATTGCATACAAGAAAAAAAATAGTATTTTAAAAAGTGATACTTTCAGGAGGAAAGAAATGTGAATGGGAAACAACAGTGACCAAGACAACAATTGAAATGAAAAGCAGAGAGCAAAGTAACTGAAATCAGTTCTCAAAGAAAGAAGTGACTTCCTGGAAAGTAAACATTATGTTTCAAGCTGAGATTTCAAAAAAGATGACTGCCTTGCATGCTGCTTGTGGTGGTCTCTCTTCAGGGACCAGAATAAGGCAAGTAAACCCATTAGTCTTTAGAGAACAATAACACACACACATCAGATTTTAGGAACAATTAGACAGATAATGGAGAATTTTWAAAAAAATGGAAAGAAATAAATCACCACCACTCCATTATTCACCCACTGGACAGAACTGGGAAGAAACTAGACCATTACCAAAAACAGAGTGAAGACAAGGACAACAGTAAAACTGGTGCCTTTTTAAAGAATTTAAAAGTAGTCTGCCAAATGGGACCTATGAAGAAGGAAATTTCAACTTTCATGGCCTTGCCGTTACTAGGCTTTTTGAACTCTGGGTGAGTATTATACCTTTACTACCCATCCTGAAAAAGGGGGTAATGCTTCTCTGCAGGCCACGCTATGCAGCAAATACCTCACCCRTTGCACTTGTGAACAATAAAAGCACACGAAGAAGATTTATAGGCGTGTGTCTAAAACACACTATCCTTTGGCTTTAATCTTTTTTAAATGACATACTCCCACATGATGTGAAATTAGGGCCGTACTCAAGCTTTTGTTATGAAAAGATGATGTGCCTATGTTTAAGCAAATTTGCTGTGTCCCGCAGGGCTACGCGTCGTTCGCTGAGCTGTGCTGCTGGAGCCGGAGCCAGATGGCTGATGCAGAAGTCTTTTGCAGGGATACATCTCTATAGAGGATGATGTCGCACTGTACTTGGTGACCAGGCTGTCACTGAATGCAACTCCGTCACGGTATTTAAATCACATTATAGCTTTCTTTCATTACATTCCCCCTTGCGGTTTTGTCTGGGTACATTCTAATTACTAGCCTCACTGCACTACGTGGATGCTCCACTGCTTGCTATTCCTCCTTTTTTATGGGAAATTACTGTATTTTGCACAATCTTAATGAACATACTCCAATGAGATAACTCTCACCTTTTTCTCTTGCATTTCACATTTTATAGTGTAAGTTGTCTCATATTTGGGGGAGATAAAATATGCAGGTATACATTTTTAGAAATTGCAGATACACCTGTTAAAGCTCCCCAAAGGTCAACTTAAATGATTACATTTGTTGTTTTCTTACATATTAGCTGATCTTCAAATATCGGTACATTTTTTCCATGAAGTCAGATGCCAGCTCCCGTTTTCCAAAAATAATAATACTTTGTTTCTTGTTCTCCACCTCTTGACTTACCAAATAGAATACCTTAAATGAGATGCATTTCACTAATTTCTGATGACTTACATGATCTTTTTCTGAGCAATCTTTTTGGCAGTAGGCAGAATCCCTCTCTGTTTTCCATATACTCCGACACTGATTTGGTCAGAGGTCACTGGACTTTAAGGGAGAACATGAAGTCCAGGAAAGGGCTGGGAGCGGGCTGCAGCTTTGGGCAGTACGCCACCAGCACTGCCACAGCTTTGCCAGTCCACTCTCAATCCTCCAATTTCAGCACTAACCATATCTGAATAACAAGCTGATTTTGTACTTTCTCACTGTTTTCGTAACTTTCCAGCTGAATGAGATCAAAATAACTCTGGCTCTTAATCAAGGCAAAATGCCAACAGGGTACAAGGATACACTGATACTTATTTTGTTTGGCTTCATTCCTAAGTATAGAACTGGAGGTCAACATCATTAGCCTGTGAACTCAGAGCACTTCAGGAAGGGAAGCAGTCAGATCTACTCCGAGGGAGAGAGGTGCAAAATCTCCGTTTTGCAAGTCCATCTAGAAAAAACGTGGTCTTTTYCCAAGAACCCTTTTTCATTAAAAGCTACACTTTCCTAGGGCTAGGGGGACAGGTCAGAGAGAAAGGGCATGCAGGAAAAATTGGGAAAAGTAGGTGAAGTATTTCTATTATTTATGTTAATACTCTCAGAGACAGTGATGACTGACTGCAGGCAGCACATGGCAGCTGGAACATGAAGCAATTGAAGTTTTGAATACATCTGGTTTAATTTTCAATAATTGCTCAATTTTTTTGACCCCCAAAAGATCAGAGTTCTCCCTCTGTGCACAGTAATAACAGTAACATCAGAACTGATCTGTCACTTAGGTCAAATTCTTCAGAAATAGAAATCTGAAATAAAGCACCTAAATTCAGAATCAGGCTTGACAGAGATGCTGAGCTCTCACTGGCTGTTCCCGTCGCTATCTAAAACCAGGAGAATGGTTTAGTGCCAGGCACTAGGTAGCCAAAATCAATGTTTTCAGTCTGTCGAGGTAGCGAGAACCTCTGAAATCTGGAAGGTAACACCAAAATAAGGACATTACTGCTTCAAACAAGAAAAAAAAMCCCACTTTTTCCATTGTAGGTATAGCTGCCACAGTAGTGCCTCTCAGATATATAGGCAGGCAAGATGATCTCTCTCCTGCAACATGCCTGCTACTTCCAATTTCTAAGGTGACATGAAGAAAATGTATTTTGTATCATCATATAACATCTATAATCCAATGCACAACACACGTTACAGCAAGGGAGATTTTAAATTGGGGTTTTCCCATTCTCTCCCCACCCTTTATTAAATTATGTGCCAGCTGCCACATACTGCAAGAAATTATGCTAACCTGCAGGTTGCTGATTTTGTTTGCTGCTAACAGCAGGGGGGTGAAGGCGGCGGCGGGGGGGGGAGGGTGTTCAGACACTGTTGGCACGTTTCCAGATGAAAATCTGAAATCATAATTTAATTTTATGAGGAGAATTTCATGAAATCTATTGTGTTTGTTATTTACTGGCATATATGCTGACATTCTCAGTCTTCAATGTTTTTACCATTTTTAATAGATATCCCCACTTCCATTTGCTCAAAGGAGCTAACCAGCTGCTTGTTCACAAAAATTGTTCAAGTAAATGCTTCATTTTCTAAATACTTCTGTTTTCAGGCTGTCAGGAAAAATAGTAATAAAAAAAATCAACCACCTTTACGTAAACAAAGAAGGAACACAGTACCAGGAAAATAAGATGTTCACTTTTACCGATGCAATCGTTCTGTGTATGGTAACTCATTAGGTAAGGTGCTAGCTCTGAACAGCAGAGTGAGCTCTAGAAGTCACAATAGGTAAATTGTATGTTTTTTTTTTTTTCCTATTTAATTTTTCTTCCAAGGTAATTTTAAAACCTAAATAAGAACCTCCTGTTTCTTCCCTTTACCCCTGACACTTGATAAAAGACAGGTAGTGTCTCCCCTATAAAATAAACCAGAATGAGACCATTAGATACGTTTTTGGGGATACTAAGCAGTAAACCATTGTTTAGACCTTCCCATAAAATTCTGGGAGCAAAGCATCAGCCTTCAGGAGGTAGAAACTAGTAGCAACCAATGGTAAAATAGTCATAACAGTTCAGACAGACACAAAAAAGGAGAAGAAAAATCAAAGGTGGATGTGAACAAAAATTTAGGAAAGGAAGAATACAGCAAGACAGGAATGAAGACAACAGAAGCAGTCAGGTTAGCAGCCCAGTAAAACATTTGCCAATGGGGGATGGTCATCACGTGTAAGYGTTGGATCCCAGGAAGAACACTTCCATCCTGGGTTAGGGGGTCTTGGCTTTAGTAGCAAATTCAGATTAGCTAAGTCTGAGAACATCAGTTTTAGTAGTAGAGGCTATTTCCGTTAGAAGAAAATGGTGTGAAATTGTAGCTGTCTGTAAAAGAGCAGGGAGGAGAGATTTTTGAGGCGATGAATAGTAAACCCTACACAAACAGAACCAGGAAAATTAAGATTCTGGTATCATATTTGTGGCTAGACTACCTATAAGAAGAGCAGTTCATGCTTATTCATGACAAAACTAAATGTCTACAGGTTTATAAGCAGTATTTTCTAAAAGCAGCAGTAAAAACACTCCAGATTGCAAAGGGAATGGGTACAGTTGACTTCCCACCTGAGAGACTGGATGGGAAGACTTTAGGAGCACTGCCTATTTCTTGAAGCGTGGAGTTAGAACTTATTTCATGGATATTCAAATAAGGATGATCTTTGCCCTAACCTCCTCTCCAGCCCTGCCCAGAACCCAGACAAGAACACACGCGCCCGAGAGACTGAGGCACAAGAAATGCTGCCATCAGCTGGAAGTCGGAGACTAGAGGTTTCAACTTCAGGCTTAAACTGTCTCCCCTTCTTTGCAGTTCTCATTTCAATCTTTTTCTTTTTTTAAAAAAGGAGATTTTATCCTCTGCTTTTTTTACCCAAGTAAGTATATTTTCTCACACTTTCAGACAATTGTTTTTTCACTAAAGAGACAGAAAAAGAGTTATTTCTTGTAAGATTTTTACCTGGATGATATGCAATTCCTTATTTGGTTAAATCACTGGCTACTCACGTTAGCTTGTATTCTGATTTATCACCACTTCTTTTACGAATCTCTCCAGGGAGCACTATGGGATTCAGAGCTTCACCATTTGCTGTTAGAGCCGTGACTTCAGTTGCATTTGGATGAGTTCCACAGAAATATGAAACACGTCTGCTGCTGCCTTTTAAACATTTGATATGAATCTTTGTGTGTTAAGTTTCTGGAGTTTCCAACAAGATTTCTTAAATAGTAGATTATTGATATGTAGGAGGACTCACCATAAAAATCATCAAAAATCATGTTGTAGGTCTTTGCCATGAAAACAGAGCATTCAATAAGAGTGGCGGTGGGAGTTAACACCTCTGAGGCCTCTGGGTCTCACGGTTAACAAGATGCTGCTTGGTTTGGTTTTCATTGTAATAGAAGTTTGCGGAGCCTGCACGAGGCAGTTCCTTCAGGGCTTTTATAACAAACTTTACCTCCATCTAGAGAGGGGTGTTCCCCAAGGGATGCATTTGTTCTGTTTCCTTTCTAGCCAAATTAAGAGCATGCAAGACTCCAGCAAGTATGTGCGAATCATACTTGCAACTAGTGACACCCTGCACAGACCCTTCCACGGCATGGCAGGTCAATCTGTACTTCAAACAAGACATGCAAAAGCCACTTACATGAGTCACGGACACCATCTTCTCCAACCACAAGATTCTTCTACTTGATGCATTTGTGTACCACTAAGTTTTATAAAAAAGCTGCATGCTGGCTAAAAAATTCTGCCATTTTCAAGCCATAATAGGGGAACAGGGCACCAAACCAGAGGGAAATTTTGTTTTGCTTTTCTAAATATAAAATCATCAAACTATAGTGTAACTGGAGGTAAGAACAAGCAAGGCCAGAGTACCAACCCTAGCAAGACTAAGTGTGTGGAGGGAACCACACTCTGGCCCTGGTAGATAATGATTATTTTATGCTAAGTTTGATCAACTCCTATTATTTTTGCTCTTATGGGATGAAAAAGCTGTGGTATGGACAGGGAATCGTTGTGCTACAGCTGGGAACAGTGGAAAATTGAAGAGGACTCTCAGAGCCACAGAGACACTGACAGGGTGTTTCAGAGTGGACTCAGGAACCAAACACATCTGCAAGCCACGGGGCAAGCCACTGCTGTAAGGAATTGATGCTGAGAAATCAGCAACTCTTCAGGACCGAGAGTGTCTAACCAAAACTGTCAGCAACACTAGATTTTGGAGAGTGAGAATTAAGGAAAATATTTGCAGATGATACCCACTGTTGTTTGTCAAACAAGAGATACAGCTTCAGTGTCTGGGCATTTGGCTCTGCAATCTTTTGTTTGCCACTCACCCTCCTTCTTGGTCTTCAGCACTGGAATGCAGATAACGTCTCCCTGCCTCATTTGCCCAACACGGCCCTTCAGAAGGCCATGGGAACACTGGCAAGGTGATCTCTCTGCCTTTTAACCATATTGGGAAGCAGTTCCTAGTTAGGACAGAAGTGCTTCATTTGCTCCACCACTGACCTTGGAATAAAGGGAAAAATGCCAAGAAGCCTGCAGGGTTAAAAAGAAACACTTTATTGCAAGACATTACAGACCAGGCACGATGGCCAAAATGCTTCCAATACATTGAAATTGCTACCTGTGTATCAGGCAACCACCTACAAAGAAAGTGTGGTGGATCAGAGTATCTGAAACCACAATGCAGTCTGCCTCTTTGAATAAATACTACCCTAAGATAAGGGTTTTCTAAAACAAAGTTAAAACTTGATATATTGATTTTGGGAATATGAAACTAATGCTTAAGTATTCAGTCCATTAACTACTGTGATAAAAGTGAAAATTCTGTTAAGTATAGCCCTTAACAGGCTTCTTCCATGGCCCTTACAATTTAGTCAAAAGTAAGTACTTGTTATTCACTCTTAATTTTCCACACTTATTCAGCCAATGTGGTCTCTAGCTTCTGTAGGGTTTCAGAATCATAAAATTTAATTAATAAACCTTTTAAAATATTATTGAAATACAAAATAATCTACAATCATAAATGAGCCAGGAATAGGTTTAATGTCAATTGGGTTCATATGAACCCACCACCCTGTTTCAGCCTTGTGAACCTGAATTTTCAAACTTTGAATGTATACATCTCTCTAAGCCCCAATTCACATTCTTCCTGCAATGCACTTACCTGAAAGATCTTGGTGATTTTCCTGAGCACAGCTGAGAAGACAGAACTTTGCTTAGGCACATACCTCAACCGCAAAAGGTCTGGTCCAGGACATAAAACCCATCTGTTAAAACCCCTGTCTCTGGGAAGGTAAGGTGCTTGCTCTCACTCCCTGATAGCTTTTACTGCRATAGCAACTAATGTGGAAGTCAGGCTAACACAAGGTCACCCTTGCATCTACTCCATCAAGAGTCATCTAATGTTTCCTAGCACCTACCAGGCTAAAGTAGGCCCTGAGGAAGCAAATGCAAGTTGGATCTGCACACAGGGCAGGACAAACTTGTGGGTACAGTCCACCTAATGCATCCACACCATCCAAATGAAGCAGTACATGGCAAAAGGAACAAATGCCCAGGGACATTCATGATCTACTGCCTCAGTCTCTAGCTTTCCACCATGCATACAACCTGAACATATTGTCATTTAGCAGCAGTGATCAAAGGTACTTTCAAATTGCTTTTCAAAGGCTCTGCAGAAATTTCTCTTCAAAAGATGCAGAGCACTTTAAGTGTTCTTTTAAAAAAGGCTATTTGAAAATAGCACTACAACTAGAGGATATAGAGATTCTTCTTACAAAATGCAAGGGTTGAACTTCTATACTTTTGCAGGCTTGTCTAAAAATCTCAAAAATCCTTTCATAATTTTCCAGATGCAGCTACTTACCAGAGCTTTACCAGAAACTAGGATAGATAGCYAAAGTGCAAAGATTGGAATAAGGAAAAAAGCAGAAGGAGAGAGAAGAAGGAGGAGGAAAAAAAAAAGCCACCACACCCACTGCTGTTTTTAACCCAAAACAATATAGCTAAGATGAAAAAACTTGTAACACTGGTGTTAATATGTGCAATTCCAGCTGTGCAGCTCTTTAGGACAGACTTCCACTGAGCCTCTCCAGCATCTGCAGTAAATACAAAACTCATCAGAAAAATCAAGTCACTAGTTCCAGGGTGTAAATATGCCACACAAAATCAACATAACAAAAAGTGACCGATTTAATTATCTCTGTTCTACCAGGTTTAGAATCTCCATAACTCTAGTTTTATATCCACTTGTAGGTACTGAGAAAAGACCTACATTTCCAAGCAACAAAAACCAGGGGGGGGACACCTTGAGGCCTATCAGCTAATGCAAGCTTATACTTTTTTTTTTTTTTTTTTTTTTAAAAAAAGTCATTCAGTCCATATGAGCCACATATGCAATTAATTTAATGATCAGAATAGTTCCAGGACTTGTCTGAACACTTCCTATATTGGCAAGGGTCTGCTGCAAGCATAGCAGGACATCAACAGAAGCACGAAGCTAAAAAAACTCTGCAGCTCCAAAGCCCCGCCTCAGAGCCTGCCACTGAGAACAGCTGATCCTAATCGAAGAATCTCATTTTGGGAGCTATAATCATGCTCTTCAGACACAACCTTACATGTCAGTGTTACACAAAAGTAACTACTTAGGTTTAGTGAATTAAATAAAATTCACTATACTTATTATAAACCTAGTTAAGTTTGCTGCTGCTAAAYTCTGCATAGTATGGCTTATGTACTTATTTATAAATATATATATATTCATTTGCACTTAATTTTTCATTTCTTAACCAGCCACAGAACACAATGCTCTCACTAGCACCTTTTTCAGTGAGAAGGGTAAACAAGCACTCTATTAAAGCATTATGAATATTCAAGGTGATTTGATCATTTCCCTCTATTTTCTATCCATTTCAACATGTTGCTGCAAATCTTCCACCATCACAACATATAGAAATCTCACAATCAACTAAAAAATCTAGAAATTTTCAGTTGCTTGCATATCATTTGTCTGCAATATACTGCACCATCCTAGTCATCCATCCTAATATTTCTAGAGCTATTTTTTCCCAGCCCTTAAGTATAATGAGGTGCATTTTCCATTTAAAAAGTAGGAATATAATTGGACAATAAAGTTCAAGTTATCTGTAGCAACTTGCAGATTAAAACCCCTCTCAGTACAGAAGACCCTGATAGAGAGGATGCCCTTGTCTCAGGACTGTCATGCACAACTGGGTATTGTTGGCTCACCTATTTTTTCAGAACATTAACAACTCCTATGCATTAACTCTTAACTGTATACATACAGACAGACAGACATTTATTCATATTTTCCAATCAAATGTAATGCATCTGTGAACAAGTCATTTTATTGCAAGTAAATATTTTTACTTAAGATCATGAGACGATTCTAATCTCAAGCAAGACAAATCAATTTCACAAACTTAATTCACACAATGCAAATAAACGCTTCACATTATAGACATTTAGATTTTCTTTAAACCTTTTTATTTAGAGATTTTTCTGGTAAGGAGATATACCATAGGAAAGCAATTTCACTGGCAGTGAGGTATGTATATACTCTACCAAAATACTCCTCTTGTTTTAACTGCTTTTAACTTTATTTACATATAAAGAAAATATCAATGCATATCCTTGGCTTAACTACAGTATTAGTTACCCTATATGAGTAAAATGAAATGTTACTTGCATACAAAATTGATTTGTAGAGGAATCTGATTTATGATTTAAACAAAAGTCATGTTCTGAAGACAGTTTAAGTGAACAAACACAATTCATTTTGACCAAGACACCTGCACCATATTTCCATCCTCACAGCACATTTATTTCAGTAATTCTGTAAGTAGGTCCTTAAAATGAGCATAGTGTTACAGTTTTCATACATATAATCACATCCAAAACAAGCTCTAGAATTTAAGTTGTAAACATTCTCTTCATATGTAGAAACATTTCAATTTGTGTTCGAATCTTCTAAAATGATCAATTTAACAGAATTATAAATGAAAAGTCTACTCTAAACCGTGTAGTGAGCAATGCTTATTAGTACATTTCTACAGTGTTAAATAAAATAGTAGAGGCAAACTTCTGTAAGCAAGTCAGACTTTAAGTAAATCATCATAAAGAAACAAAACTTGTTAACAAAAAGATGCTTTGCAATAAAGAAAGCTGGATTTGAATCTACTATGATACAAAAACATAAGGGTAAATACCATCTTTGTTGACAAGTAGGAGGTAGCATGGATGCACCACTTTATTGTCAGTGAGAAATGCAACTGAAGTAAAGAATATTTCCTTACCACAAATTTCCAGTATTATGTACATATTTCTCTTAGAAATTTGTTTAAACAAGTTTCCCTCCACTTTTTAGTACAAAAAGCCTCATGTGATTAAAAAAACAAAAAACACTTACACACCTAGATAGAATAGTACTAATTGCCCTATTTGAATGAAACAGTCTCTTGAACTATGAAGTACATGATATTTAATGCCCTAAGTTGAGTAAATTGTATTAGCAGTTCTTGGTATTATACAAAACACTACATACATACAAACAAAATATAATAATATCTTATTTTACTATGTAATTCTTTTTGGAATAAACAGAGCCTTGATTCGGGTAACACTGCAGAGAATGTTTTTTTTTTTTAATTTTATTAAAATCTGTCTTTAAGTACCCATGTGCAACAATTTAAAAATGGCTGCCATACATGTAATGGTCTTGTATTGATAGTGAACACGGTAACTGACAAAAACATAATAAACCTTAAAAACACATCTTCCACCCTATATAAAATATAAAGACTACTTACTGTAACTGTTAAGTATTCAATTTTTGATGTTACTGYAATCCACTTTTTTCTGTCTTTATGATTTATAAACATAATTTAGTGTAGCAATTTATTTAAAAAAGACAAAGTATTTCAAATTTACATCCAATTCAAATTTAAAATGCTTCTTGCTCTATGACGCTGCTTCTGCCATCAGTAAAGAAAATGAAGTTTCAGTAATTGAAGCAGGCTTTTTAAGTAGTGATGTGACTTCAACCATGCCAGCTCCAGTCCGTGGAAGATTTGCGTTGACAATGTGTCGCTGCAAGTGCTTTATCCAGTCTTCTTGAACAGACAAAGGTCCTCGAAAGACCAGACCACAAAACCTGGGCAAATATTAAGATTATTCCACCAAGATATATTTAGCACTACTGAACAATGATCAAGTCAACACATTAAACAGGCTCCTCCCTAAAATACTTTTCTTGAAGTCTGCTCCTACAGATTTCAACCAAAAACCCACAGTTACTGATTTTGTTTATAGTAACTATGAACATATAAATAAAAAATGCAGTTTATACTACAAGTTTCCCTCTTATATTTGTAATACTAGAGATAATAATCTTTACTTCTTCAACATTGTGTTTCTTTTGAAGGACAGGATATTACTCAAACATGACCAATAGGATTTTAGCTAAAGCAGCAGGAGTTGCAACCTAAGAATTAAGTAGGACTGATTCAAGACCTCTTGTTCAAATTTATCGAAATGAGCAACTGTTCCCCTCCCCCTTTCATTATTCGCTTATCACATAAGCATTTACAGAATATAAAGAGTCTTATGACTACAATTAGCAAACTCTTAAATGGCTGTTCTTTCACTTAAAATAATCATATGTACCTGCATCTGAGTATGTAAACTTCATCAGCACTATGAGGTAATGGCAGCATTTTTTTCTTGCTTCCAGATCTTGACCTTGACTTCTTTTGCTTACAGTCTAAAGCTAAGAAGACAGAAATTTCTGTATGTGAAAGTGATACTTAAATCGGTCTTAGACCAAATAGAGCTATTCAGCAAGTGTCCCTTATGGTATTGGTGAAAAGACTTCTACCTGTTTATTCTATGTTTAATTATAAGATAAATTCAAAATAATTATAGTGCGCACTAAGAAATTTACTGGCAAAGCATGTTAAGCTATTTCTTAGTTTAGTGCAATGTTTGCTCTTTAAAATACTAGATAATTGACATTAAGCATTAAACTACTGTCTTAGTATCAGCAAGCACCTACTAACTTATTGTGGAATTATACAGAAAAAGAGCACCACCTGAAATTCCCTTTCATCCTTAACATGTTGTCAAAATCTTCAAACTTGTTTTGTAATTCAAGCAACATTATACCACACACATGTTCAACCCAATTACAACAGCACAGAGGTACAGCTCTTAGCTAATATCATAGATTAACATATCAAAATTTCTATTTTGAATGGAAAAATATTCTGTCATTTATTTTCAACATAAAGCAAATTTTTGCCCTGTTTTTATATTAAGAATCTCAGATGAAGTTTCCCATTCACTTCTGTCTGAGTTCTATAGTGTGTTTTGAAAAATACATAACAACCCTTTGCTGTAGGCACAGATATTAGGACAACCAACAGGCATGGCAAGGCCACTTGTTTAATTCAGTGTAACTGTGTAAAACTATGTATGAAAACGATGTGTGTGAATTGGAAATACACAGCAAGTTCCAATTAGCATTAAAAAAGTCTATTATCTGCCATAAATAGATGAAATAGGAATCTGTAAGAAAACCTGAAGATTCTAGGAAACAACTAAAGTTGAGGGACGAGGGGATTAGACTGAGTTAATATTGTTATGATGATAAAGCTCAAGAAAAACAAGAAGTATAGGACTATTCAGACCAGAAAGAGTATCTAGCTACACGCTGTTCCTAAACCCAAGACACTGACACTGGAACTATGCAGGAATCTTGACAGTAACAAGTAGTATTCTTGGGGAAAAAAATGCATATGCTACATTACTGAAACATCTTAACAGTAGGATTCAAAATTTATGTTCTACTTGTCTAAATTTTGACTTGTGTAAGAGAAAACAGAACAAACACTGCTTAGTACCCCAAAGCATAGAACATCTGCTGAGGCAAAGCATGCAGATTAAAAAGGCAAAGTAAATGGACTTGATTACAACTTTCATTTTTCTTCTGTCATTTTGGCTTTTAACCACTAGCCAAACTGAAACACTTTGACCTTTCCCAGTTGTGTCCTCAAAGATTCCTGTAGTATCCAGAAAAAATACAAGTTGGTAGAAAACGTGATGACTTTTGCAGGCCTGAAGGAACCAGAGAACTAAATTCAGTCTGCAAGCAAGCAGAAAGCAGATACCAGGCTAAACCCAAGCACGACAGGATGTCTATCACTAGGAAGATGAGACTCTTTTTAACTGATAGTATTAATGAAAGCAGTTTGTATATAAAAAAAGAATAACCCAAAGAGAGAAATGGCCAAAATCACTTTCTGAGAAGTTATCTAGATAATTGATATAAGATTCCTTTCTTATCAAAAGCATAACTTTTAGGAAGAAAAAGCCCTAATCTTTCAAACTTTATGAACTACCAAAGTAGTAGAAACATTAAACCTAGTGCAACATCAGTAATAGCATTGTCAGAAATGTGAACAGCCTTTAGAAAAATGAGATCAAATACTGAAATCTGGACACCAGTTCTCTGAAGAGAGTTAGTTTCATGAGGGGAGAGGTATCTTAAGCAGTTATTACAGCAAAAGCTTTTCCATTACATATTTTGCGGAACACCATGGAAAGGAGGGAACTGTTTAGAAGTCACAGTCTTATCAGAGTGCAAATGCATCCATGAGTTGCATCTGATGCCAGTTAGTTGATGTCCCTAGATAAATGATCAAAAAAGCAGTAGAGAACAGGCTTCTGTGAGAGAAGCCCGCAAGTACTTCAAACTTAAAATAGCTCATTTTCCATCACATCGGCAAATTTGGCTCACTCCCATCAAGAAACGTGAGCCTACTCACACACATCCCAAGCATTTCAGACAGCCTCCACCTTCCTATTAGTCCTAAATTGTTCTTCTGTAATAGAATTCCTGAATCTCAGTAGTTTTCAATGTTTGTGCAAACTTCTAGGAAAAGAAAACCCTAAACTGTTGTGTAATCAAGTGTACAGCAACAAAAATAAACAGAAACTGTCCTAATAAACCACAAAAGTTAGTTTCCACTCCCTTGAAAGGCACTTTTTCCAAGAAAGTGAGAAAACAAAACAAAAGAATGGGTATCTTCTCAGAGACATTTAAGACAGAAGGTCTTAAATGCTCTTTCTCTAGATAGAGAAATTATAAAACAATGAAAAGAAAATATTATAGTAAAAGACATCAAGAAAAAAAACTCAAATCATCCACTTAATTCTTAGCAGTAACTTAGATAACACTGAAAGTCACATTTTAGCCTAGCAAGAAGCAGTTACAAGAAACAGAAAATACTAAAAATGCTAAAGCCGTGCTCTGTAGGATTTTTTTTTCTTCCTCTGTCTTTTGATCTAGGAAACATTTCTTTACATTTTAGGGGGCACAAAGTAGCACAAATACATTTTTAAGTCATTCCACTGAAACAGAAAAGTGGAGAAAGAAAAATCTGGGTGAAGTTTGACTGAAAATTATAATTTCAACACCAGGTAAAGACACATACCAGTAACTGTCACGCTAATTTCATTTTTGTCTGTCCAGAAAAATAAGTTCAAATGAAGTCATGTGCACACACTTGCTTAAGTACTCTACTGATATGATGCTTATGATTAACTGAGAGCACCAAATGAAACACACCACTGTCTCACCTCCAGACAAAGCATCCCAAACTCAGCTACTGCTCTTCCAGTGCTGTTACTGAAATAAACACATAACCTTGGCAGAAAGTATTTAGTACTTTCAGGAAGAGACCAAGATGATGTAGCACCAGTAAGCTGCATGAAACTCAGACCACAATTGCAGCACGTTGCCAGAAAAAGACAGGAAGACTGATACCTACTACCTACCATTATGCCTATTTTGTGGCTATTACAGCTTTCCAAAACACCATCCTCCATTCTCCACGAAGGCCCACTTCTCTCTGAAAAGAGCCTCCTTCCTTCATGTATGGCAGGTGCTCTCTCTTAGCTGCTCTTTCCAAAAAGCTTTTTGTGAACAACTGGTTACATCACTTCATCAAAAGCTCTGATACAGCACAACACAGAGAAACAACCCACTTAAGAAACAGAAGACAACCACCCTACAGAACGATCCCTTTGACAAACTCCAGTTCAATTTGACTGCATACTACTTAACAGAATAGACACTAGTAAAAAGGCTACATATAAAAAAACCCTCTACTTCAGTGACAGTTTTGCAAGGAAGACTGCAAGAAAATGGAGATAGGACACTAAAATGAATATGCCTAGGACAACACGGATTAGATAAAAATCATGATTAAAGGTCCTTCATTTCATGACATTTGGTCTGAGGTTCAAAATTAATATTCATCCATGCTAATTTTTGTGTCCTGTTTCTTAACGTCCTCCAAAATGGAACATTTTTCGCTTTGGAAAGACTGAAGCTGGGTCTCCTTGTTAGAATTTCATAACTTTTACCAGAGAACAATATACACAGTATATGTAAATAAATGCAAGTTTAAAAAYTGCATACGTAAATGTGTCTAATTTGCCATTTAAAAACACTGCTAATTAAAAAGTCAAAATTAATGAATTCTTTCTTACATGTTTACTAATTTGTCAAATTAAATCATTTGCTCTCTCTCCTCATATTTTTTTAAATTCCAGTAATTTGCTCCCTGAAAGATTTTATGGGATATTAATTAGTTTATTGTGCTGGTTGATCARTTATGACCGTAACAGCACAGAATAAAGACATGCAAAATCAGTGCGTCTCAAATTTCCTCTTTAGCTACACATTTCAACAGCAAACTCCCAGAAGGTACAGTTTGGACAATGTAACACTAGAAATTATTCAAAAATATAGTAGCCACATGAACTATTATCCCTTCATGCTGTTGGCTCAACAAGGTCAGACTCCTTGCTCTGTATTTCATTGTTCTYTCCTAAATTTCTGAAAAAATCTTCTCCATCTACAAAGGCAGAGACAAAAGGGGGAGGAAAAAAAAAGTGATGACTCCCAGAGGATGACAGTGGGCAAAAGATGACTGAGCACGTGAAAAGAAGAGTCAACAAACAGAAGATGTAAAAAGCTGAGGTGCAAGAGAGATTCAGGAGACCTCAGGGCAGCAGAAGAGATGCCTAGAGAGTAGAAAGAGAAGGAAGCTTTGGATACAACTGTATCAAGCAGAGCAAGATGCATTTTGAAGATTTTGAACAGAACTGTCTGATATTCTACGGGTCCTCAGAAGTAAATCTACCACATGCTCCAAGAAACACAAATGCATAGCTATTTACCAAAACAGGTCATAAAAGAAAACTAGCATCTACTCAAGATGAGTGATTAAGTCATTATCTTGTTCAAAATTGGACARCTTAGCACAAAAAATTAGCTGACTGCAATGTTAAAGACAGTCATGCAATTGCTAATATAAAATTATGTAATTATGCAAACAAGGGATCCAGTCAGACATTTGCTATGCAATGATCTTTACTGAATAACTGTACACAGAAATTACGTTTAACAAACACTAACCTTCCACAGCCAACAGCCTAGAATGTTCCACTTCCGAATTTTTTTCTTGAATCCATTCCCAAATTGACTATTACACTTAGCTCTTTCTACTATATAGCTACAAATGTCAAGTTGCATTTGGAGAAACTAGGATAAGATTTGACTAAATGTGATAAAGATTACTGATTCTGAAGCAGCATGGCATCTGCTAGGAAAGCAGTATGATAATAGTCAGTAGAGAAAACATATGCAGACAAAGTAGAAAAAAATTGAGCAGAAGATGAGTATGTAAGCTAATGTAGCCCTGGGAAAGCTTTCACTTCTGCTTCAGTAACTTGAATAGATTACTATATTTCTCTTATTAAACAGTAAAGCCTAGACGCCTTAACAATTGCCGTATCATATTAAGAATTGTGGCACTTGTGTTTGTGTATAATTATTTAATTACAACARGAAGCTGGAACAAGTTTCCAGCAACATAATTTCTTTATGGTAGCTACATTTGCTTTAGAAGATTTAAGAAAAGTTTTATGAAAACATATTCTCATCATCCTCATAAAGCTTCAAAGCTGAACCCAAACTGAAGACGTCTCAAAATCGTTTTCAAAATCGTTTTCAACTGCAACATTTTTTTCATAAGAAAAGCTGGGATCCCAAAGAGCAACAGTCATAGCAAAGTTTAAAACCAGTATGTGCTGGTGAAATCTTACATTAAAAAGTCATTCCCTTTAAAATATATATATACACACACACTACAATATATGGTGGAATATCAAGTAAAAACACTGTTTAAAAGTGTATTTTCTGGTCTACCAATCTTTCATTGAGTTTTCTTAATTGAAAAGTCAGCAAAAACTGTAAAGTTCAAAGTCTACAACCTTTGCAAAGTTACAAACGTTTTAATGGTAATGACTAAATTAATACTGGTTACTATACACTGGTTGCATAGTATTATAGCTATAATTTAAGTCTTCATTTAAGTCACTGGTTTCAACGAAAGGCCTTTATCTGCATGGCACAAACTATTAYGTGGCTTCCAGGTCCAAATGACAAGATTCAGGAGTTTTCTTTTTAAGTTCCTTTAAAAAGACCCTAAGAAAATGCCAACTATTGCAATGAGTATGCTACTACTTTGTTAGCAAAATACATTTCTAAAAATAAACAAACAAATCTGAAGGCATCTTACAAGCTACCTTCACTTCTCCCATTTAGCAAAAGGGAAGCTGAGATACCAAGAGCTTGTCCCAGGGTCCAATCTCTTTGTGCATCCAATCTCTTTGCCACAGTGCCTCTTTCCCTCCTCCATTTAATTATTATTAGACTTCAATGTGCCACTTGCAGAAACGCTAAGTGCATTCTCCTGCACAATACATACATTGCATCTGCTGACTTCATTCTAAGTCTCCTTTGTTAGAGCATTAACCTAGTGCAACTTAAGACCTGACATCCACAGTTCCAATCTGTGAAATAAGTATTTCTTTCAGCCTTCTGGAAAAAAAAAAAAAAAAAAAAAAAAGCCTGAGACTCAGTTTACATGTTGTTCTTAGCATCGTGAATTACATCTATAGACAGAAGTAGACCATGCATTTTATCAAAGCATTATGTAAATGTCTGCACTGGCTGATGGGGAGGGCGGAGGGGAACAACCCACAAAGCTGATGGCTGTCCTTAAGTAATTAATATTCTAGACTTCCTATCTCCCAGTTTTCTCACTATATTCCAGCTCTGCTCCCCAGCCTGCTGTTGATCATGTGAAGTCCCACTAATCTCAGCAATACTAAAAGTAAACTCAAGAATTTGCCTACAGCCAAGCAAACTGCTGGTCTCTAGAAATGACTCTAGATCAAAATACAAACTATTAGAGAAACTGCAGTATGAAATGTGTTCTAATTAAAAAAAAATATACATTAATAGCAGTGCCAAGTGTTGTACTACACTCTCTCCTTGTCAGATCAGATAGTTTTTAATTTGTGAGCCAAATTAAAAAAAAAAATGAAACTGACCGTATATATATAATGTGTTGTTAGAGAGGCACATACTGTAAAATTAGTTGCTTCTCCTCGCCATTTTAACTATTCTTAGTACTAACATAAGTTGTAAAAATTACTTAAGTTTTTTTTAATTTTTGAAATACTTCTAAAACAGTTTGTTAGAAGGCCGACTAGCAATTTTGAAAGTTGTGATATGGTGGGAGAATGAACTGAAGCGAACATCTTAGTTTTGCTTACGTACCTTAAGTATTGGATCCAAAACAAATCAGTAAGAATGAAAATCAGACATGAGAGTGGACAACAGCAACATACCTTTGTTTACAAGTTGCTGAAGTTCTATGGCAAATACAAATTCTGTTTACCAGTGAAAGCTTCAGAATTATTTTGAATTAACATATGCTTTTGTCCAGTCTGATGAGGAAAATGCATCATAGACAGACTTGCTTTTACATCTGTAACAAAACATACCTGTCCCAGTCAAAAGTCCAGCACTCTTCTTTCGTGCATAAGCGCGTAAGTGGTTGGACAGGCTAACAGCACTTGTAAACGTCGTATTGCAATGCACACACGTTCTAAGCTTCACAGGCATACCTATCATTCAAAAGAAAACTATAATCCAGTTCTCTCTTCAAAAAATGAAATTCTCAAAGCGTTGTAAAAAGTTTTCTGTAATAAAGATGGTTTAAAATATATTCACTGCATTGATGCAATTGTTTAGTATATTAGAAGGATCCAAGTTAACCATCATTAGTCTTTCACATAGTGCTTTAAGCCAAACCATGCTATTTGGAAAGAAGAGAAAGGGGGCAACCTGGACCCTTAGGCTACTCTTGATTTGATAGCTACTATCAAGTTCCTACAAATGTCCATGTTATGCAGATCTAACCCCAAAATACAATCTTGCAATTTGAATAGCATGATTGTGTTGAGAAATTTCAAAGGTTGCAACTTTCCCAATAAAGAGAATTTTAAAAGTCTAGTTGACAAAGTGGTAAAGTGTTTTACCCATAAGACTAAAAAGCTCAAAACTAAATTAATCTGCTGTTGAAGGCTTGGAGAAAAAGGTGGTAAAACACATCACTGAACAGCTGTTAGACAAAACATTTTGTTCAGTGCATTTTCTGTTCATTGCTTTCAATGCACAATCAATAATGGAAGTTAATGATTTAAAGATTTTTTTTTTTTTAACTAAAATCTCTGTGCTAAATAAGTGATCAACAAAGCAACATGGTATTTATCACAGGAAAATAGTGAAACAATACTAAAGYCCTCATTTACCTGGCAAAGAAACCGTTACAATTTCCCCCTCAACTCAACTTTACCATAATACTCTCTTTCACYTTACCAAAGATACAGTGTTTTGGTCAACTAATATTTCAAGATCACCACTATTTATAAAAAGCATTAATTAAAAAACAAACAAAAAAACCCTAGAACTACTCAGCTGGAAAGACTATTCCCAGGAAAGAAAGAATTCTGCTCTCCAGCAGCCCACAGAAGACATGCTGTTTTTTCAGGCAAGTTATAGAAGAACACTTGGCTGGTAAAAAAGAAAACAAAACAAAACAAAACAAAAAAACCAAATCTTTAAAAAACTAAAACCAGTATTATTTACCTTTTTTAAGTAAAATTAAACTATTGCAACTTGATGTTAAAGATTTTCTTATTAACTCAACTGGCACAGTGCGTTAGTTGCCAAATTCCGTTACCTCAGCCACAAGTAATTTTAGGGCCCCATTCATTAATGTTAGTATTATGCAAGCGTGATTATTTTCACCTGGTTGTTCAACACAACCAAAGAGGTGCTACCTAACATTCATCAGTAAACGTTAAACAGAAAGTAATACAGTATCAGGTTTGGCAAGCTATTCCTTCAGCATTGTTTTTCAAATAATCAATCCTGTCAGAAATACTCTTCCTTTATTAAGCAATCTCCTGTCTTAAACGACAACCACAGACATCAAGACGACATTCCATGTAATTCTGTTCCACCTCTACTATCTCCTTTTAGAAAGCCACCTTGTTAAGAAATGGATTGCCACACTTTCTGCAGTCCCCTAAAAGAACTTCTGAGCACAGCAGATTTTTTGTTGTTGTTTGCTTTTACTTGTTTAAAGGAAGACAAGAGTATAGGTGAAAAAGTACTAGGCACTGCCAGTTTTCTAACCTGCACTGAATAGTAACAAGAAAAACCAACAGAACCAAAAAGTCATGGGTATAAAAATAAGATCCTGCTCATCAGTCTAAAGAATTATTATAAGGTACTGTCCAAGCAAGAAACGTGTAAATGCAAGCTCTAGATATACACTAAAAAGGATGCTCCAAGAATTGCCCAAGACTAGAGAGAAGTAGGTTAAAAATGTCATTCTAAAAACTGTTCTATCAATATAGAGCACCTAGGAGGCTAATTATGGAATTGTTTTGTTAGCACAATTCTCAGAGGAGGGAAAATATCTGTCTGTATCAGTCAGGGGTTGAGTATTAGAACGCTGCTGGCAAGAACTGTATTAAAACAAAGCTTGAACTAGCACAGGTCTTCATTCAGGATGGACAAGCCCTAAAAAGTAAGCATCAGTTTCCTACAGCAGCCACAATTTTACAACAAACACGAATTTATGTTGAAAGAGTAAGTTTGTCTAAAATGTCAAAATTAGTCATAGATATTCATCGTTTTAGAATATTATGCTTTTATAAGGGTGTCAGCAGTTCTGTCAATTTGAGCAAATGCTGCTTTGCACAAGCCTCAAAGATTTAAATGAAGCAGTTCCAAAACCAATAGTCTTAAAGCCCAGAAACAGGGTCACAAGCCCAAATATCTGAGAACTGTTAGTCTACCAAATGCACATGAACACTACAGCTTATTGTTATTGTAGAATGTGTTTTCTTCCTTACTGAGGCTCATTTTGTATCCACTTTTAATTTGCATGCCCAACCATATGCAGAAATAGGAACTACATTCCATGCAAAAGAAATCGGTGCTTCTGAAGTCAGTTAAGAAAAAAATCATAAGAAAAGTCTGCTACCTCTTGCAGTCAATGTCCTCTGAAAATAAAACATGAATTAAATAAACAGAACTCCAAATAAAATACTCTACACTTGTACATTTTCTAAAAATGAAAGGATTCTTTGGAAATGTAGTTAGAACAGCTATAAACATCATCTTACCTGACTGCATAGTCAAGTCCATTTTTTGCGGCTGATACATCAATGGACTGTCTTCATTTAATGGAAGAACACATTTCTGAACAAACCTCTTTCTTGCAGTTTGATTATGAATCTTTTGAGGAGAAATATCAGGATTCCTTTCTTCTCCTAACCTTTTATTTTTCAGGAGTTCTATCAGTGTAAGCGACTGATTTTTTTTTTCATCATGTAGTACTGCTTTTGTTTCATCACATTCATTTAGAAAACTCAGCCCTTCTTCCTCTGATGCAGACACAGATGTATCTTCAGTCTTTAGGCCATTATGGTATGCTTCAAGAGGTATAACATTCTGAGATAAAAAGTCATCATTCGATGTAAGTTTCTGAGCAACAAACGGTCTGGGAATAATGCGGCGACTGTTCAAAGCCTTTAGGATTTTTTCATATTTCTCTTCATTTTGCATCATCTCATTCAGAACACAGATTGGAGACTTGTGTGCGTCCCACTTGGTTTTGCCAAGCCTCTTCAGGTGTCCTCGCACATGATTAGACAATCCAATTTTTGTATCAAACCATCCTCCGCAGAGCTGACATGTATGCTCAGAGGAAGTTTCAGATTTCTCAATTGCTACAAAGAAAATAATCTTTTTCAAGTATTTTGACACTTTATTACACAGAGTTTAACATTAGAAAAGCAAACCACAAGGATGAGAAGCTTTACAAGATAAAGCAAGTCTTGCTTAATGCTCAGTAAATCCCTTTGTCCCCTTCACTGCATACCCATATTTAAGAAAAACTTACCTTTTCTAACGCGTTTAACAGGAGTTCCTGTTCCAGTTCTTTTAAAATGTTGCATTTTGTCACTTGTTGCTATCTGTTCTGGTGAAACAACATGACGGGCTTCGTAGCTTAATCCAGCTCTGTGAAGATGTCCTCGGACATGATTGGATAAGCCAACACCTGTTTCAAATGTTGCTGGACAGTATGGACAGGACTTCTTTTCAAGCGACAAATCAGTCCAATGGAAAACTGAATTATGCTTTGGCAATGCTGATCCTACATTTTCTAAATTCTGAGGATCATGCAAATCATGCAGGAAGTTACTACCCTCAGCATCTTCATAATACTCAAAATAAAAGCCATCATTCTGCTCATAACTAAGTGAAGATTTATCACCAGCTTCATGATCTTCCATTTTACCTTTGAATATGGGGAATAGGTTTACATGCTCCTGATTAATATCACTGTAAGATTCATCCTCCACAGACTGTGTAGTGTAATCACATAGTTCAACATTATCCCATGAACTTTCATCCTCCGTTTCATAGCTGTCTTTTTTTTCAGCAGAGTTAAGTTTCTGTAAAACAACAACAGTCATTTTATGCAGAAAATCTGGATAGCAATCCAAATCATCTCCTGTAACAGAGCTTTCCCTCTTGGATTCTTTAACCACTCTTTTTACAGCTACATGCCTACGATCTTTACAGCCTTCTGCCCTTTTGCAATCAAGATTATTTGAATCCATGACAAAACAATTATTATGGGGACTACTTGATGAAGAAAATAAACGTAAAGAACTGACAGAGCTGGACTCATCCTTTTTTATATGTAAAGGATAAGAGTCACTAGATTTTTTAATCATCCTGTAGTTTGCATACTTGTTTCTATACAAATAATTACTGCTTGTTTTGACACTAGCTTTCTGCTTTGCTGCTTGATGAAAATACTTAGGTTTCTGCTCAATGCTATTTCTAATCAAAAAGGTCTTGTTTGTAGAATTTAGATTGCACACACTTACAGATGACTGTGAAACGCTTTTCCGAGCCTTCTGTATCCTGTAGGGTCTCTTGTGAAGTTTTGTGAAGTTACTGGACTGTGAAGTAGAGCCAAATGATCTTTTTACATCCTGTTTTAAAACGGAGTTCTTTGGGAAAGTAGAAGATTGTTTGATCAACTGTTTTGTTCTGCTACCAAAATCTAAAGATTCTTCAATTATGCTGCCTTTTCTTTTCTCTAATCTAAGATGGCTACCAAAGGGATCAATGCATGATGTTGGGTGCAAATATTCCATGTGTTTTTTTAAAATGCTTCTAGCTGATGTAGTAAATGGACACATCTTACACATGTATGCTGATGACTTTTTTGAGGATCCTAAATACGGATCTTTCATGGATGCCTTTTTCTGCGTTTTCCTCTGGGATATGTCACTACCGATAATTGAACATTTGACTACTGCTCCATGAGCAATCCCTCGATGGCATTCCAGTTCATTTTCTGTCACAGCCATGAAATTGCACTCCTCACAGCAATAATATCTTTTATCTTTTTCATGGGTCTTTGCATGCTGCACAAATGTTTTGGGACAATTGGTACCAAATACACACTGTGGGCACTGTAACCGTGCACTCCTACCCTCATCCTGAAGTTCTTTCAATTCACGGATTTCTTCCATTAGTTTCTGTCTTCTTTCCTGGTGAATGATCATATGTTTAAGAAGTGAATTACGATCTCGAAATGTCCGTCCACATTCCCTACATGCATAGGGCCTGGGGACATTGAGATGTCGGAAATGACTATTCCCATCTAAATGGTACATCATATGCCTATGCAGATGTTTCTTCTCCCTAAAATTCACATTGCACTTTGTACATGGATAAAATGATGGTTCATCAGTACTGAAAGTAGATGGTGATTCAGAATCATTCTGTTCACATTTATTTTTTAAAGAACTGGAAAGAAAAGTGCTAGTGTGAACAGGAGAAGTATCTTCTGCACAGTTACTAGCAGGACTATAAATCAGCTGTTGGATAGCATCAACAGCTTCCAACTCTTCATCTGTGGATTCAGGCTTTACTTTACTCAACGAGTATCTTTGTGGTTCTACTATTTGTAGCTCCTCATTCTGCTCTAAGAAGTCAACATTTAGTAATTTTGATTTACTGGGAATATAACTGGTATCACTAAAACAGTCTTCAGTATAGCGTGTTATTTTGCTAACATCCATTTTTCTTTTTCTCTTTTTTTCTAGACCTACTTTACAGTGAACAGGAGACTTCTCTATTGTTTCTTCATTTGTCATAAGAAACTGTATAAACTCTTTTTGAGGATCCCAGCTGGGATCACATCCTGATCTGAAACCACTTGTACCTGAGGAAATGCCTGTTAATGCATCAACACAATCTTCTTTTACTAGTAAATTTTTATCATCCTCACAAACTTCTACTTCGCCTACTAAAGTGCTATCTACACTATTTCCTACTGATTTCGGTGAATCACAACCAACTGAAGCAGAGGTAGGTAGATTTTTAATGGAATGAGTCAGGTTCTTAGCATGTGCTACATCAGGTAACAAAAATAAAACTTGGTGCTGACTTGATGTCTGTGTTGTACTCTTTGCAGGCAACTGAAGATCATGAACCACTGTCAAAGTTGAGCAGGAATCTGTATGATGACCTGCAGACTGTCCAGTGGTTAATGAAAYGCTGCCTTTATTCATAATGGAAGTCTTGGTTGAGGTGGAGTGTGAAACTGGTCCATTAACAGCAGTTCCTCTAGGCAAGATAAAGTTTTCACTAGAAACAGTAGGAGCACCAGTGTGAATAAATAAAGAAGTCTGGCCTCCACTTAAGGCTTTTTCAGATCTGTCCCTTGATAGTTCCTCAGACAGAGTCAATGTATTGTTCTTCTGAAATGATGTGTCACTCTCTTGTGGTTTAGGAATGCCACCTTCTTCCTCAGATACGAAATTATCATCACATAAGATTTCTTCTTTAGCACCAGTGACTTCAGGATTTATTTCCAAATCATCCATATTGCCGGTCTGTCCATTAAGTATATTTATACTAAAAAAAAAAAAAAAAAAAAAAAAAAAAAAAAAAAAAGAAATGAATCAGGCACTCACAGAAATTAATAATAATGGCAGTTTTAATTTACAGTTTTCTCCAGGAGCACCCTTTTTCATACTGTAAGCTGAAAAGATAGATTTTTTTAACCAGTTCAAAAACTGTATAAATTTATGGGCCACATTAATAACTGTAGAGCAAACTACTGACTGACTAGTGTCCTAGTTTAAGATGTCCAAACACCTATGTGCAAGCAAAATGAGGAAAATACTAATGATGAAAACTGCGCAAACATGTTGTGTGTACCTAAACATGAACACATTTTTATCTTCAATATTTTTCTGGACACAAAACAAGTTTTGAGTAAAGAATCTGCAGACATCTATAGGAGTAATTTCAATTAACTTTTTAACCATACTTGCCTTTAGAATCTGTGAAGCTAAAATAATCTTTAAACAAAGTGATATTTTCAGGTACGTAAAGTACTTGTATACCACTGATCTGATTCTACACAGAGGCTTACAAAACTGTTTTCTTTGTTATTAATACAGAAAACAAAACTAATCCAATTTCTACTATATATGATTACTGATGGAAACATTGCAAAGGATCATAAAGCTCATTGAAGAAAATAAACTTTTTACAATTCCCACTTTATAAAAATAACTCTCCTTTAAAATCAGGTCCTGTTTATGCTATACGGCCATGTTAAATGCTAAGCAAGTAAAACAATATTGCCTCAAAGGTGGAAAAATTAACCAACAGGAAAAATGTTAATTAGGATTTATGTTCCTTAGCAAATCAYCATGTTGAATCCAGAGCATGACAACAGTAGAGTCTACTAGTATAGAGAGCTACTACATATTAATTCCCTCGGGGATACTCTGTGTGCCTAAGTATGTTTTTCTACAAGTGATTTTCATTTGCATGCAAAATAATCTACCTGACACTTAGTGAGCACAAGGGGCTTGCCTACACACCAGTGTGCAGTAAACCAGAGTGTGAATTTAAGGCTATTCAGTATTTAACATTTGTGCAGACCCAAAGAACACAATAGGAGTAAGCCATTAAAACATCTACCCAGGAGTTGGAAGCATCTATCATTATTTGAGGGTGGTGACGTGGGGGGCGTGCTAGGGAAATAACACAAACCACACCATCACATATTATATCCTTAAGGAGTACTCACTTTGGCTCCTGTTATCACATATTTAGCTTCAGTTATTAACTAACATTTTGAATAAAAGTTCTGTTAAAAGGAGTCATTACCTAGACTCCTTCAATTAAGATGTTTTAACTCACAACAAACATCCAGGGCTCCTCGCAATGGTCCTTCATTGAAACAAAGGAAGACCACATATGACATCTTTTTTTTCCTAAGGAGAGGAAAAAAAGAAAAACCAGCCTGCTTAACGGGCACCACTTTCATCTTTATATGTCACAGACTAAATGTAATATGACATTCATTACTTTTAAGGTGAAATAAGCTATATTTTAAGGTAAAATGTAATGAAAAACTTCTCAATGCAAGAAGTTAAAAAATATTGCCTCCGCTACACAATCACTGAACCACCCAATATAAAAAAACTACAGCAACACACATCAGTTCAGTAAGAAATGCTTAAAATCAAAGTACATCATAAAACATGATTATATTGCTTATTATTATGCCTTTTTGCAAGCATGCTATTGCTCAAAACAATCTCTTTTTTGTTGGCCCATTTCTTAAATTTTTTGAGTTTTTTGCTGCTTTGACCTGGTTCCGTTTCTGCCATAATAAAAAAGAGACTGCCAGTAGGATCATATTCAATGCTATCACCCTAATATGGTGATAATGCACCACCCAGCAGGAGTATTTACATCACACAGACAAGTTAGAAATGGGCAGCACAAACATGTACTAAAAATCAGTAATGCAAAAGTCAGTTAAAGAAAGTGACAGCTCCAAGCATGCACCACTGCACCTGTAACAATTTTATCACTGAACAGTATAAATTTCATATAAACTAGGCAGCAGAGTTCAAAAATGCACACAAAAAAGTTTACAAGAAGTTTTGTTAGTTAGTTATGCCAGAAAATGTGTATTCTCCTCATATTATCATCACAGAGGTAGACAAATGTATGCTCAGTCAATCTGAGAGCCTATATTGGCTTTTCTCAACCGGAAACAACATTGCTAACGAAGTGGTAAATTCAGTGTTAATGAGTGGCTTCACTGTTACCACCTCGGAGGTAAAACCTTCCCTGTTCCAAGTTCCACCCATCTGTTCTGGTGTGAGGGGCTCAGAGGAGGAACAGACGCTTCCCATTGAAGGAGACTTCWCCAGCGCCCCCCGAACAGCAGGGCGGCAAACCGAGACGAGCAGGCCTGCTTGAGCCCGCAGCCCTCATTAGCGGAAAGGCTCCCCAAAACTTCTCACAAGTTTGCACAATGAGGACAAAACTGTGTTGCTCTGCAAACAAAACTATACACAAAGACTCTAAATATTACTGTTAAAGCTTAAGTTAAAAAATGGCAAGGGCACCATACAACCACCTATAACCCAAGACGCCCTTCGAAGGGATCATAAATAATGCAATAATAATAAAAAATAAAAATAAAATAAAAATAAAATAAAAATAAAAATAAAAAATAATGCACTGTGCAATTTTTAATACCCCTCCTTACATTCTGAATTTATAGATATTGTGAACTATTCCACATGCATCCGATTAGAAGACCTCTTTGCTAGCAGAGCTGTCCCTATATAATTCAGTCTTTGGATCACACCTGAAAGCTTACTRTATCAGTAATATTACCGTAACATTTTAATCATTTTCTGCTAATTATCACATTTCTCAGCTATCAAGGTGGTGTCATTCCCTATCTTATACACAAGACAACAAAAATCAGCTTAACAGATTTAAGCTAGTGCTATTAAGGTAAGTATATATCCTTTTAAATTACAGGAATTCAGAGTCTTGTGATAACAGAACCAAAATTCAATACTTCATTGACAGTTAAATTAGCTCCTCCATTTTGTGGGTACACACACAAAGATATGTGTAACTAGATAAATGCAAGAACACCTACACAATACCATCATTTGGGAAAATTGTTACTACTTAACCTGTACCATGTGGGAAGCACAATACTCAAACTGAAACACTACCTAACCCTGAGCTTTGAGAAGAAGGGAGAAAAGCAAAACAAAACAAAAAATCTCCAACCACTGTCACAACTAAGATTCAACCAAGAATATACAATATTCTTAGCTTATTTCCACCACACATTTTTAAAAGCATCATTTTCTCCATCGCACGAAAAGTATGCATTGTACTAATTCTGTCAGAATATATAGTAATTAACCTATGTTTACTGTATTTCAAAAAGCTAAATTAAAAGCTTAATCTCTCAATGTTTAACATTGCAAATAGTGCTTAACAGATCCCCTACCAAGGCAAGCACTATGCATTTGGACTAAATTTTTATTTAAGACAGAACAACTGCTGACTAAAACCTTCTATGTTTGCATAGACATAATGTTTGCAGGTGCTATTGCAATGTATTGAGGAGATTTGTATAAATACAAAATGATAATGCTTCAAAAAGCCTATACAAGCACATACAAACAAAAACCAAAGATTTAGCTGGGTCACCTTCCACTCCACCTCAATTTGATTACGGAATACTAGTAAATTTGCATGATAATTTCTTAAACAGTTTTTGATCTATTTATTTTTTCATAAAACATCAATTTTAGAAAAATCATAATGAGTTCTGTAGATAAGGCTGCCTGTGGCCAGATACTGTAAGCAATAAAAAAAAAAAAAAGGTGTAAGGTCAGATCTGTCTTCAAGCTGACAGATCATCATTTAAATGCCTTAAGCTAATCTTATTGTCTCAAAAATCTCTAACATCAGTATTTTTGCAAACTATCAGCACTTGCTATAACACCCATACTACACTACATCTTGAGGTTACTACATAAGAAATGAGGTGATAATTGCATATTAACATAATTATTCGGTAATCCCTCTGAGCAAGCTTACTAGGTCACTAAGTAATTCAGATTAGATACAACCTTCCTGTCATCAGATCCACGCTGTCCACTTTCTGTTCATTAATAATTCTTTTTGATAGGAAATGCACTTAATTCCATTCTTCTATGTACATTATTAACTGTATTTACTACAAGTAGGTTTACAACGATTTCAAGCTCTCATTTCAAAATGACCACCTTTGCTACATAATAGGGTCACACACCAAATTAAGTGCAATGCTATCACACAATGTTACTTCATTAAAACCACACTCCAGAGCTAAATGTAGTTTGCTGTTGCCTCCTGCAAGTTTCAGATAGAAATCTGTCGCCCCCCCCTCCCTTTTTTTTTCTTGGGGGGGGGGACCTTATTCTACTAGGAGGTTAAGATATGAAAGCACAGTGAAACAGAAGAATTAAGATGGAGTAATTTGGATGAGTTTGCAAAAAGTACGAAGTGCTCTTCTGTGGTTAAATACTAAGTTTCTTACTAAATTTATAAATATAACCCAATGAACTAAAAACATACACAGTGACAATTAAGTAGCGCAAAAACTTAGAAATCAGTTTCTAAATAGATTGATTTATAGCCTAGAAACTGAAGACACAATTTCAACAGTGCTGTAACAAAGACAAAAGAAATAAAAGATCAAAAAAACCGAAGTAATCCTGTGCTAAGTAACTCCTCGTTAAGTCAAGTTCTTTAAGCAGGCATAGGAATAATAAGGACACATAAGACTATTCAAATATTCAAGGGATATGAAAGGTATTTCAGGTTCCCCCAACTTTCATTTAGATTTGTTATTTCTTCAAGACTTTGTCACGTAAATATAGAAAACTAATAAAAAAATCCATCATTTTATCCACAAGCATTCCTGTAATAAAGCTGAGATACATGAGATGATGGAGTTACAGATTTTTTAGCAAAAACAGTAGACCAAAGATAGCTTAAATCCGTCACTGCACAAAACTAAAGCAGAGGCGACTTCCATTCCTGCCACAATACACAGCCTATTCCTTTATTAACTTAATTACGACAAACTTGGTGAAAATTTAAGAACCTTTGGAAAAATTAATGACTATATGGAGAAAGATGAACTAGTACAAGTTTTATAGGCATCAGCTGAGGAAGAGAGGAGGAGAGAGACAGACWGTCTCCTAAAGTACCAAGTAGACTAGCATACACCAGCCGTATTTTCAGAAAGATCAYGTTAGGATATTTGGATGATGTTCATGTCTCTTCCACACAGTAATGTGCAGCATAAACTTCATATCTACTAGGTCTTGGGTGTTATCTAGCAATATAAAAATAAACGATGATGCTTTTTGATCACCAGAAAAATGTGTTACAGGATTTGTTCTTCACTTCTTCCTAAAAGCTATCTTGATCCACTCTCCAGCTGGAAACAGAACTGCAAAGCTTTACAACCAAACGACAAGTCATTGACTCACTCTGCCCTCCAGTTTTCTGTTTGCAAGTTAAGCACTTTAAAATACATTCTCTTCTACATAACATACATGCAAACTATCTGTAGTACTTATGTTTAAAACCCACAAACTTCTGTAGTGCACAGAGCTTGTTTAATATGTATACCACAGTACTAAGAATACTGCCCTCCCACACTTAATAACCACATGCTTGTATGTAACGTAATACA
Source organism: Rhea americana (assembly GCF_003343005.1). Taxonomy (NCBI): domain Eukaryota; kingdom Metazoa; phylum Chordata; class Aves; order Rheiformes; family Rheidae; genus Rhea; species Rhea americana. The sequence continues at coordinate 14,161,673 of NW_028186149.1, forward strand.
GCTATAGGCTGAGGAATTCATTTGAAAAGAAAATATACCTGAAATTCTGGTATATAGATGCTAACATGAAAAACCCAACACTTGAGAACTCTTAGTCAATTATACTCCCACATCAGAATTGCTTTTTAAAGCAGTGAGAAAAAACACTGACACAACATGAAGAAGTTGCATTATTGGGAAACACAAAGTTACCGCTGCCCGTAATAACCACGGAACAATCAGTCACCTTCTGTGCAAATGATATTTTTCCCCCAGCATGAATTCTTACTAAATCCTTAAAGAGTGTAACAAGAAACTAATTAAATCAAAATAGGAAAGATTTTTCCCAGCTGTCAGATTTCTGTGGGAGAAGTTCACCACGGCCAAGTACCACAGTAATCACACAGCCTTTTCTCCAGGAGCTTGCAGAAGATCAACACAATCGGAAAAGAACTGTCAGTGCTCAGAACTGGAAAATTCTCCGGTTCAGCTTCTACCAGCCGGACAGCGTTATCACAAAAGGAAGGTGCCCTGCACAGACCACGGCTACAGCTCAAACTGCTATCTGTGCAAACCTCCCTGATCAGAGACAGAATATTAGTTCGAATTCCTGCTAAAACACTGCTATAGCCTTAATAGTGTAAATACCATGTGTGTCTCCTATTGCCTGTCAGAGCATATAGGTCACTTAATGCTCATCTCAAACACACTTCTCTGGATCAGTGCTTTAAGAATAGAGTCAATTTAGAGTAAATATGACTAAAAAGAACCAAGCCAGCTAACTATTCCTTATCTGATCATATGATGCTTCAGATTTCCAAGCTATTTCTAACCAACTCTACAACACACATCCAACCACAGTGCAAAGTCTGACAGAAATTTCAAACAAAAACTTTTAAGACATCATCTGAAAAATTGAAATGCAAGATTTTCTATATATATACATATACATACATATATATATATATATATATATATATATATATAAAGCATTTGTAAGGTAGAATAGAGGAAAAAATAAAACTATTGTTCTACAAGAAATTTGACAGTTCCTAGGATTCTGAATTCTCTAAACAACAAAAAGACATTAAGTCAGTAAATGTTTTAAAAATTACAGTGCAAGCCAAGTTGCAAGAAGGTTCTCCATGATGAAATTTAATATCTCAAGTTTAGGTCTTTCAGAAGTAGGATGGTTTTCTACTAATCCATCAACYTACAAAAGTCATTGACCTTTTCATTAAGATTATACTTGGAAAGTTTATTTACCTGAAACTTCGTTTTAATGAAACGGCTTCTTCAAGGTCATGTATCAGTTAGTAACAGAAAAATATAGCTTTTWAAAAAGTCAAATTTTTAGTAACTTGATTTCTTGTCTGGAATGTTTAAGAGCAGTATTTAAACACCTCACATCTTAAAGAAGAGACTGCAAAACTGAAGCATGAATGTCTTACAATTGAAAGAAAAAAAAAAAAATCACAGAATACCATTACTACCACCAACCATTCTTGATCTTATTTTCCAGTATTGATTTGCTTGGGGAAACAAATCAATTTGTCACTTACAAGAGGGTACACCATGTTAAAATTCAATACTGAAGTCAATAAAATAAATGACAAGACAATTTAAGTGCCAAAAGAATTAAATATATGACTTTACCTAGTTCTAAGTGTTAATGCAGCATTTTAAGATGGTTACAGTGCTCAAGATTATTTTTAAGTGAATTAAATATTTCTAAAAGATGCCTAGGCAATACAAAAACAAGATTTTGAATCTAGCAACCTCAGAACAATTACAGCTCGAGTGGAAACTGCATGCCAACTCCCATACTCTGGTGGGCCTGAGATGGTCAGCTTCTCTCCCTTTCCCATCACTGTATTACAAATCTACTCTCACCTCTGCTCTACTGTTAAATAAATATATTTAAGGCTAAAAACAAAAATACACTTGCATTCCAAGTATTATTGCCTCCTTACGGTGACCTCTTTCTCAAATTGTGAATTTCTTCATTGACTGCCTACTTCTTACATTCATAGACTTTACATGCAGGAAGATATTGAGGACTGGACTAAAATATAAAGGAGTTATCCTGGATTACAATGGAAGCAAATAACTTATAACTGAATGGAAACATACTTTCTACAATGTTAAATATACTTTCTCTTGTCCTGTAAGTATTCTAAGTATTGTATCCCTTAACTCATTCGATAGCAACTACTTGGAAATAAACATACATCTCTTTCCATTTTATTTTTCTGCCTCCCAACAACTTAAAACTGAAGTTGATAAATCTTGCTATACCTTTGTTGTTAGATTTTTTTAGTATCAGACATCTTCCTCAATTACTTAGTGATTACAAAATTTCGAACATTTGCTTAAGTACAAAGAGGTCTTTAAGTCTCATTAATAAGGAATATTTGCCAGAAGGTTAAAGACTCTCTCTTGACTTAATGCTCTGATACTAATACATTGAATTTCTCCAGAAATTCAAACTCTTACATTCACTGATAAATTCTTTTCCTTCTGATCTTACATGCTTGCTTATTTTTCCTCTAAAAAATAAGCTTTTGATAGAGCACTCTTCATTTTTTGCATTATCATTACCTGCCTTTTTTAGTCAAATGTATTCTGATGCCTAATGTAAGATACCACCAATTGTTTAACCTAGACACAATATSATGAATATTTTATTTTATTAACCGATAGTAATGCTCCTGATGCTCAGATTTTATTCACTTCACTTTTTTTCAATTTCAAAACATCAGCAGTATAGGCACAAGAGGATTTTATCAAAAAAAGTTTCCAACTACCATTTCTGATTCATAATTTTGACAGTTTAAGAAACTTTTAATGAAAGTCTAGGCATATTGCAAAACGGCATTTTCTCAAATTTGAGTTAAATATAACATATTCAACAGCAATACTGTGATTTGCTGCTCTTTCCTTCTAACCTCTCTTTCAGTGTTCCTGCTTTCCAAGGTTCTCTCACAAAACATTACTGTTATTACTCCCAAATATATATGTGCTTCAAGCTTCACCTCAGATTCTACTAATGTTTTTAAGATTCAGGACTTTCCACAATCAATACATTTACCTATTAGCAGCATGAGCCCATCTCCTAGGTTAGGGTACTTTGCCCAGATGCTTTCTTGATATTTCACACCTTAAAGAGGTCTAAGGATGCTAGACACTTAGTGTCAGCTTTTGAAGCAATATAAGAAAATACTTCCTCCTCACAGAACTCATCCTCCCCCCATCACTAATGCTCTATTATAACTCTAATCACAGCAAGTGAGAAATTTCACCATCAGAGCATGGAGCATGCTTAGGAAAGTACCAGCACCCTTGCAGGCTCCAGTCCCACCGCTGCAAGGTTTTTGTTTTGTTTTGATTTTTTTTTTTTTGGGGGGGGGGAAGGGGGGAGGGGGAAAGAGTGGTGAGGGGAAGGAGGAAGATAGGAATGCTAAAACGAAAGTCCTGATGTCTTTGCAGAATAGTTTGGCTGGCAGAAGAGGGAACAGTAGTTTCAATATGGAGCCATACCCTGTCAGATTATTGTGCTATACACTGCAGTTACACTTTTCTTTGCAGCAAAGCCGATTTAAATGACTCCTGCCTTCCTCTGCTCCTTCACACTCCTTCCTTCAGTTTATCATTATCTTGTTTAAAAGACTGGGACCCAGACACTGCTCCATGAGCAYAACTGAGAGGCAATAAACCAAGAGTAGGGCACAAACATTTAGTAGCTCTGTTGACAGAAAAATTGAATGTGAAATCTTTTCCTAAAAATGTTACTTTAATATATATATATATATAAAAAAATGAAAAATCAGGAAAAAAAATCAGAGGCAAGAAAAGCAGTTCTGTCAGTCTTCTGTTTACCTGCAAGGGACAACACTACAAAGAGGCGCACTATCATGAAGCAAATTCAACATTCTAATATTCCTCTGAAGTACACTATTCAATGGAAATAAAATGCTAGAAGCAAATGCTAAGATAACTCAAACTGGAGAACATCAAATACATCTACTAAGAATATTAATACAAGGAATTATCTTAAATTATTTATTGGACATGRTAGCTAGATTTTCCATTGACATACATAAACGTAACTCTTCACTAGTTCAGATAAGTATTTTTTTAATTCTAAAATATATCAGTAACTTTAAAAAAATTTTAGAACAAAGCTACTCTCCCTTAACCTTTCGTTTTAAAGGATTAAAGTCAGTTCATTTGCTCTGAAACAAGTCCTTCTGAAGTCAAGTACTGCCACCAAGTGGCAGTCAAGTTCTTTGTGCAACCTGATTTTTTCCCCATTTGTAAAGGCCACAAAACTGAAAACATTCTCCTCTCCTCCAAATGAGCACATCAACTCATGGTGTACTAAGACAAGTATTTAAAACTAGTCAAAGCAAAACCGCTGAACTTTCATATGCAAAGCTGAAACTGCCTTTCAGTTAAAGTGACTTTTCCTATAATAAGAAAATCTACTGTGAGCAGTGGGTAAAGAACACTTTCAACACATGCCCAGTACCTATACTGGAGCAAACTGATTCTAATAATTAGTTATCTTCCCTGGACACTGTTCCACCTACTATTGCAACTACAGGATCACTCACATCTTATTCTCGCAGAAACCACAAACTTCAGAAAAAGCCAAATTCAGTAACTGGAACAAAAACGTTTAAAGTTACCACCATGCAGTTTTTCATTTGAATAGTACACAGGTTGTTCGCATTTATACTCTGTTAGTATGCAAACATCACAACCACACTGGGAAGGACTTTCAGAAATCAGACTCATCTGGTTGTTTTGACATGAGTCTTTCCTGAAGTGCATCCAACTATAGTGTTCATTATCTGCCTGAGTTAGCCCTGAAGTGTCAGTATCAAAGATCATAGAGGAAGAGAACCTGCATGACAATAACATGATGTAACATAATGGATTTATAATACAACTTTCTTGAAAATATTAAAAACAGTTCAACTCAATTTTATGGAAATATATCTTGGAACAAGACATATCTTTCAGTTTTAGGAAAATTTTGATCTTAAAAAATAGTTATTCTTCTCTCCAGCATAACCTGAAACACATCAAATAACTGTTGATGATTTTTGCTTTTTTTGACTGATATCTACTTCCTAAACACACTTTAATATTTACAATTGCACCACCTACTGCTGTAGACTTCTTAACCCTTAAAGCATGCTATGCTTCCCAATTACAAATATTTTTGGATAAAGACTCCCTGAAATGAACACTCTGCTTTTACTCATTTACTTCAGAGCCTCATTACAGTTAATTATATTCAGTGATGTTCACTCCCTCATCAGCAGACTGGTTCTTACCATCCTTTATTACAGATAAACACTCTCTATGATCAAGGGTTAAAAAGCTTGTGAGATAGTTTTTAGCATTTCTTAGCACTGTTATTTACTATCTTGTACCCTTTTAGTTTAAGGGCAAAAAAAATCTGTCAACTCGGAGAAAGTCATCTTTTCAAGTATAAATCTTTACTGATGAACACAAACACTGTATTTTGTAAAAGACCTGTAGCTTTACAACTCCGTATGTGACCAGATGTACAGACAAACCTAATTCAATAGATTGATGGTCTCTCCCCTAATAATTGTTAAAAAAAAAAAAAAAAAAAAAAAAAAAACTATCCATGAATGATTTAACATACTCAAAGTTGAGTTTTACTGTTGTTACCAAGATAATCTGAATAGTAAAATGAAAATCATACGAAATCCCTGTCCAAGCAAAAGGAACACTATCAGACATGCCCATAGTTACCATCCTGTGCTACTTCAGCTTCCGTGGTCCTTTGCTAGATTTTCCATGTTTAGGTACAGCAGTACTGAATACGTGTACGACAGTCTCTGGAAGCAATGCTGGTTTTGCCCGATCTCTCAAACACTTAAAAATCTGACTTCACTCTATACACTGTTACAGGAAAATTCAGCACTATTTCTGTAACCTCTCCTGTTACATATAAGGAAGTGTGACCTATTATACCACTAACACATTGAGATGAAGACTATTTTTCCTAACTTTCCCCATACATAAAAGATAGGTCCTCCTATACAGCTCAGGAGATGCAGTACAGAAGGCAAAAAACTTAAGAAYGAAGACTACAGCTACCCAATAAAGTCCATTCACTGCTTGTAAGTAGTATCTTGAATATATGTATCTTTAACTAGCAATATTTTTTATTTGATTCCCTAATATCAAGGTATCACACCTTTTTTCATTAGAAAAATAGAAAAGCAAGTGATTTACAATTAAGAAAGCAAAAAAAGATCACATAGAGAATATTTGCATAAAAGTACACTTTCAAAGTCATTAGGAAATACTGTTTTGTCATAAATAACCTGTTTGAACAAATCATGAAACTGCAGTTTCAACTAGCATTTAAGTGACATAAGCTTACATCAAAGGAGGAGCCTGCAAGTCCACATTGAGTTAACAGGCATGACAAAAGTTTACAAGATGCTCCAGTCACTATGCTTGAGAGGAGACAGAAGTCCAGAGGCAGTTGAGAGAAGCAGCTTGTTCAATATAGATTCACTTTTAGTATATGAGAGTATGATACCAAGCATTAAGTACACAATTTAATAAACTGGAGAAACTGCACTGTAACAAGCCTAATTACAGTTTACTTTTCTGGAACGTGTAGGAGTTTTAGTTATTTCAGGGATAACACTCAGTTTTAAACTCATTAAGTTAATCAGAAGTTAGTCACTATTCTGCTAAATTTAACATAAAATATATTTCCAGTCGTATTTCACCTACATAACAGTTATTTCAATGCTTGGCATACTGTTGAGCTTTACTCTACTCAAACCCATCACTTAGATTCACAATTGAATATTATTTTATAAATCTCAGCTCTTCGAAGACCACCTTTTGAAGCTCCATCTAAGGGTAGAAAGCTCTTTCTGAAGTTCCACCTTGTTCATTTCTGTTTAGAAGGCTGCTGCAGGTCATTCTCCTAGACCACTTGACATTATCACCATTTCCATTAAATTCTTCACCAACTCTTCAGCCAATGTCTCAAGAAAAGAGAAAGGCTTGTTTTTGCTCAAGGATCATATGAACAGGTGCATTGTGTCATACCACAGACCTATCTAGCTTACGATCTTATTTCCAACAGTTGCTAAGCAGATGCCTAGTAGCAACAAAGAAAGAATACAGTGACATTATCTCAAAATACTCTCCCAGGTTCCAACAACTTGCAGCTTAAGAAATTCCTGTGCAAAAGTTAGATTCTATTAAATTTCTCAATGGATTTCTCTTCCATGAACTTGTGGAGCGATCCTTAAAACTTTGTGGAAAAACTCTGAAAACTTCTTTTGGCAAAAAATCTGTTTTTTTAATCACACATTGTCTTTTCTTGAATCTCAACCTGCAAGTTTCATTTGACATCTCCTAATACTTTTATTTAAAGAGACAAGAAATAATCTGTCCTAATTAACTTCCACGTTGCAGTGTTTTTATAAAGCTTTCGTATCTTTGTCCAGTTAGTAGCTTTTTATGCTGAGAAGTCCCACTCTACTTGGCAAGTTCCTTGTGCGTCTTTCCGTACCTCTAGTTATCCCTACTGCCCTTCTCCAAACCTTCTCCAGTTCTGCTATGTTGTTTTTGAGTCACAGGACTAGACCAGCACTCAAAGGCAATGCACACTGCAATACAACGCATCTATGGTATATCATAAGTGTGTATAACCAGATACCTGTTCTCTATTTTTTTCCCGGTAATGCAGGCTGCTTTCTAGTGACCATTCAGCCATCATTTTCTTATGACTATCAAACTCCAGATCTTATCCAAGCAATAATAATACTGATCAAACACTCTTACAATGTTGCTACAAACACTTTTTATAAAATTTTCAGTTCTCGTTATATATGCAAGAACACAGGCTTTCTCCTCCGAAGTTTTTTTTTTTAATTATTTTTTTAAAAAATCTTAGCCAACAACCATTAAGATGAAAGGACTTTTGAGTTTCATTCAGATTTCATGCTTAAAAAACCTAACAGAGTTACTTATATATCACAGATTTCTCAATTACTTTTCGAAGTGTATTTAAATCAGTGACTAGATACCACATAAATCAGAAGAGACAGAACAAACTAAGAACTGAAAGCATTTGAAGGCACAGGAAACAAACCTTACCACAAATTCAAGCCATCTTCTTAGCCATGATTCTTCTGTTTTAAACTCAAGCTCAGATCAGGAAAAAAATATTTCTTTTTGCAGATTTGTACTTATTCCTCTTTTTTAAAGCAGCACATTGGCATTAAGTATTTCTCCATATACACATAAGCACATACACACACAAGCAGTTCAACTTGCCTTTTAATTGTTCATAGATTAGAAGGCAATTCATAATCTAAACCCTGAATCAGTTATACATTATACAAAGGAACCACACTGAAAAGAAGAGCTATCTTCCATTTCCCCACAAATTGTTTTGCTTACAGTTGAGAGCAGCTCTTCAAAAGTCTTAGGAGAACAGAAGATACAACAAAGCAGGTCAGGCCTATTTTAAAATGCATGTGCTATTATTTTTAAAAGCTCCATTAAGTATTTTAAGTTTACCTATTAATCAGAGATTAGAAAGGAACAACAAGCTTGTTTGAGTGTACTGAATCTCCCGCTCACCTCTTCAAAATATCAAGTTGCCAAAAGCTGCTCTATTCCGAGATGGCAYATTAGTTAAACAGTTAAGCAGAAAATTAACAGAGAACTTTGCTTTTATTTGGTAAGGAAACTTGTGTAAACATTATACCATCACGACTTGTCTCCATAGTAAAGAAAATTATTGAACTTTGGGGCATTACCTAATCACGAAAACTTCAGCTATTTTAATATAGTTTAAAGTAAATTGTTAAATTTGTTCCACATGATTAAATGGAATATTAATTAATGGATATCAATTTTATAGTTCAAAATCTCCCTGAAGTAAAACATCAACAAACAGAAACAAAATCTGGGCTTAGATAAATTCTTTATCTCATGCAGTTACTACAATTGAAAGTGGGAGGTGGGGGGAGGCACATACTGCCCAGGTTCTATAGCCCCTGAGTACTAGCAGTAAATCTCCATATATCCAGTCTTTCAAATATCTCCCAAAAGAGTTCCTGAGGACAGGAATGAAGAAAAGTAGAATTTCACTATTAAAAACACGAAATGTTATTCTGGTAGCTAGCCATATTTCCCATACACCTATTTAATAATAGAATGAAGTACAAGTTTAACACATTGCTTTGACAATGCAACAAACTTCATTTTCAGTACTTTCAAACCAAGCGGATAATATGCAGGGAAAGAAGTTAGAAGTCTTCCTAATTTTGTTTCTCAACAGCTAACAGAATGCCATAATTTTTCAACTATAACAATTTAAAGAGGAAAAATATACTTGTCATTATAAATTTAAATGTATTTAAATATATTTGAAGGGTATTGTTTGGTCCTTTCTTTTGCCACACTTCATGTCTACAAATTACAGTAATCAGGATACAAGTTTCATTAAAATTATTTTTCCTCCCACTGACCACTTTTTTCTGAGCATCAATCCAAAGAAACTGGCAAAACCATTTTTACTCACCTTAGTTTTACTTGCATTAAGCTGGGAGATCCACTTACATATTAATACAAACCTGCAAAATAAAAGAGGAACTTACTGTACAGTTACATTGTTTTCTGCTTGTCCGCTAGAATAGTCGACAAGAACAGCAAAGCATGAAGGTGAGAAATCCACACCTATGAAATGTATTCTATCAATTTCATCTCAAGTTGGAAATACCAAAATCATAATGTCTCTCTGAAATGCAAATACARTTTTCAAATAATTCAGATGTTGGTGTTTTAATTAAAAAAAAAAAGTACCAACACAAATCATATAAAAGTGGGCAGAACAGAGGAGTTATGTGGCAAGAAAATTTCTGCTGCCTTTTCTGCCAGTGCCTTCAAAGTCCTATGTTCCTTGAATGTGGAATAAAGCACAGAAAGGAAATGGTAACAAGCGAAAGCATTTGTGAAAGCGTTTTTCTGAATTATTCTAGCAAAAAGAATCAACGTGTGTGAGATTAAATACCGGAGGGTTTTAATCCTGGGCCTCACTAATTCCTCACCTTTCCTAGGGAAAAAAAAAGATTAACAGTTCTAAAGCTAGGTGTCCCATTTAAAATCATAACTTACTTTGCTGTCATGAAGGCTGATTACTGTCATATTTAAATGATTTATTTGTAATTTTGCTCATAGATCTTTAAAGAGACTCAAACTGTACACAGATTCCTCGCTTCCTAATTGGAGGTATCAGACCATGTAATATTTGGAAGAGACTCAAAGTCACTGAAGCTGCAAGAAAACAGGAATGAGTTTGGATACATCATCTCTACAGAATTTATCTAATTCCAGTGAAGACAAAACAACTAAAATGTAACTTTACAGAGTAAGCTATTCATATCTAGACAAAATTCAAGTATCCATCACCAAAATTAACTCTGAAAGAGACACCTGTCCKCAGGTATGGCCTAAGATCCCCCTCCACACACACACCCCCATTTGTCRGCACACTGCAGGTACATTCGATCCTGAGCTTCCCAGTCAGCTTGTAAATGTCTCAAAACTACCTGCCTGAATTTCAAAAGTAGAAGGTAAGGAAAGACAGGCCTTTCTGAAAGATCTTGCCAGACAATATGAAGCTGCAAAAGAGAAATTTTCAGCTGTCTTCCTCTAGCTCCCAGATCATTTCCTAATTATCACATTAAACTGTAGCCTTTGTACCTTAATGTTATGCAAAAGGTATGCTCATTTCTCAAATCAGATCTCCCCTTCACCTCCCCAGAAAAACAATTAACATGCTTTAGTCAGGTTTTAGAGATATTTATGTGCCTGGGGACAAAAAGTTACTTACAAACAGCAATGGACCCCTACCATATATAACAGAAGGTAAATGTCAAGGAACAGTTTAAAAAATCCCACAGAAAAACACTCTGCATGTATGAGGAGCCAAAATATCCTTCAAAAATGCAACAGACGGTCTACTCAGGCTGTTACCAAACACTAAGATCAGCATTAAAACAGATACCTTAATAAACTTGTGCACTTTGGCTACACAGAGTCAATCCCAACCTAATATTTCTCTCCCTGCAAATAAGAACTACATCAATGACACTGTCTCCTTGTAAAATGATCTCACCACACTACTTTAACAATTCTCACATCTTCTGAATGTTACAACTACCTTAGGAATAACTACTACTTATATACTAGGAATAACCATTCTTATCAGATCTTAAGGGTTTTGATTCAAGTAGAGACAGAATCTTTGCATCAACAGACTGAGCTGAGACTACTGAAGATTACTATAATAATACATCAAGCTCTCACACAACCCATTACTCACTGCAGCAGCTCTTCCATGGACACACATAACTTCGGATCAATCAAGAGAGGCTAAGCTGCAAGGATGACCTGTGAAGGCTTGGCCTATTAACATAAAATCGAAACCCTTACCCCAACACTGCCTATCTGGAGGGTATGTACTCCTGTAGTCATCAAATGTGCCCTTTGGAGAAAACTTGAAAGTACATACTCTTTGGTTCACATGGAGTTCAGATAAATTTGGGGATAAATTTGAGGCTATGCTGTACCTATATTTGGCACAAAGGGAAAGAGATGGGAAAGAGAAAATGGGCCATTAAAATAGATATTAGATATTGTCCAGCTTCCCAGCTCAAGGAATGGTTAAAAAACAAAATAAAAATCAAAAAACTTCCATGAAGAGAGCAGCAGCAGACAGCACAAAGGGCTGGCCCACCACAGTCCTAAGTACTGTGTTACAATTCTGTAGGGCCCTTTGAGGTTAGAAACAGCTTTACTCATCAATTTTGGAATTTCAAAACAGTCTATATTCAATACTCCACCCAGGGGGAGATGGAATCTGCAGTGGTATACATACATCTCAATGCAGGCAACGCAAACTGCATTGAAACATCAGATTTTGGTACAGACTATGAGAGTATTGAAGCTCACATTGCTTAAAGTGACCAAACCCACAATATTCAACCAGCATTTCCCTCTCAAACATCTTTCTGCTGTCAAGGAGGACTCTTCTCATGCCGGCATGAACAATCAAGCCTTAACACCTACACTTCATGCCAGCAGTGCAGATCTTTGGGATAACTGAGCACCTGAACTTCTTTATAAGCAGATCTAAAAGACATAAATTCTCCAAGACTCTTTAGGGAAAGGCAAAGATTTCAAAAAAGTCACAAATGCTTTGGTTCACAAATGTTTGGCCACAAATGGCCTTAACTCTCATCATCAAAAAAAGACAGTAAACAGAGAAGTGACTCTCCCTCACCAGGTAATAAAGAAAGCAYCAAGAGGGACTCCAAAGCAGGTAGGAAATGTAGTTACAGAACACTCACCTTGAGTCCTCACCATTCAGAGAGCAAGAGCAGCCCACAGAATGTAAGAGGACTCCTGTAAAAATGTTAGGTTATCAGTCATTGATAAGCAACTAGCCTGTTCTCACAAGGGCAGAGAACAGGAGGTAAGAAGAAAACAGCAAAGGTGGAGATGGGTAATACCACATACACACACCTCCACAGATACTAAATAACACAGACAGACAGAAAATCCGTAACAGCACAAGCATTTCTTACATCGCTAGTCAAYAAATTTGGACTAAGGCTGGTCCAATGCTAGCAATGATCACCTTGCCCTGTAAAGAAATGTGTATCAAGCATACTTCTTCCAGGGACAAGCGGAACAAGTCTATGCTCATCAAGTGTTACAAGTTCTTCATACAACACATGAAAAAGGCCAAAGTAGGCAAAAGTAGTTCTCCAGCCTCTAGGCAATAACAATCAAGTGTGGACACTGCTCAAAGATGTATCCAAGCTAGAGAAAGAGACAAAAGAACAAACAGTGAGATTTTTTAAAMACACTTGTTTGAGGCCTATATAAAAATAAAGGGGCCCTAAAACAAGTGTTAGAGATAACTGCATTAGTTAAAAATTTTTAATGTGACTAGCTAAGTAAAAATTATAAAAACTTCCTTAACACTTTTTTTCCAAGTTTGTTGCTACATTCAAACTTCAGGGTCATAAAGACCTATTGATATAACTACACTGACACCTATAAACACAACAGAAAACATTTTATCCATTACTCCTGCATCGAATTCATAATCATTCATTCTACAATGTTTATAAAAATAGCTGAGCTCCAATGTAAGTTATACCCCATACAACTGGTCTAACTATTCCTTTGGTAAGGCTTGTGGTCATTGGAGCTGCATCTTAAAATTGATTTACTTTTTCCACTTTTTGCTATTTAAGTTATTAGGGCCTTCTTCACTATTATCAAAAATCCTCTCAAAGTATTTCATAAATATCTACCAAAACATGGTCTTCTCTATGGAAGATGTTTAAAAATATTACAATGTAAAGGTGTACACTGATTAAATAAAACTTGCAGTAATCCTGACAACAATTTTGATGGATCTATCTACTACTTAGCCCTTATTTGTAATAGAGAAATTATTATTTCCTGTAACAATTGACACCTCTACATCTATTTAGGAAAATATACTTATCTATCTCTAAACAGCACCTTTTCCTGCAAAAGTTGCAGCCAGGAACATAATTCAGGGAGTTTTTGCATAGATAGTAGTTTTGGCATAGGTATCAGGTATAATGTAATCCAAAACTAGCTTTTACCACTATAGCTAATTTTGTTTATAGGGGAAAGGAAGGAAAAGGAAGAAACAAAGGCTAGAATAAGCTATTCTAAAAGAACTTGTTCTGTTTTTATAAGCTATGGCTAAACAATTCACTCTGCTAGATTTGGAGGTGGGGTTGGAGGGTGTCTCATCTTCCAAATATCTGATGCAGCTCTGGAACCCTTCCATAATCTCAAAGAAATTGAATAACTAAGAATCAAAGCAGAGAAACAGCTAGCAGAAAGCACAGACTACTCTAAAAGAAGGGCTATTTCAAGAAGTCCAGAAGTCCCAGCAAAATGATACCCACAACTTTATGAAGAGTAACAATTTTTGAAAAGGACTGAAGAGACAGGAAACTCACTGAGACTAGTTTTCTCTGAATAAGTTAGAGCTGAATAGCTCTTTGAATGCAAACCCAGATTGCCATTTTCAAAACAAGTAGTCACCAATGACTAGCTCTGTACAAAACGTACAGTTTCCTGCTCTGTTTGCACGAGAAGCTTTGACGCTCTGATTCCTACTTAAAAAGTCTAAAAGTAACTTAATCTACATTCAGGACCCACAAATATCCAGAGCTAACATTCAGAGATGAATTTAAGTAACTCAGATTCAAATACAAGATTTTCTTTAAATCTCAAATTTAATTGTTTAAGAATTTTTACAAATTAGCTCTTAATCTGTGCTATTCCAACTTTGGTTTAAATCAGTGATTTAGGTGCCACAATCAAATTAAATTTGCCAAGGAAAAATAACAGTTAATGTTCTTGCAACAGTTATTGAAAAGTGGTATTTAAGCACAAGTATCCTACTGAAATCAGAAATCAAATTAAGCAAATGCATAATGCTTGGCAACATAAAGACAAAGTTTAAATGTTTTTCTTGGAGATGATTCTGAATTTAAAGAAACTATAATAAGTGAAAGAGTGCAAGAGCAAAAAACGCACACAAAAGAGCATGTAAGTGTGAAAATAAATCTACCTCCTGAATTTACATCCTGCCAGATTTTTGCATCACGTGAAAAAAAATAGTTCAAAGAAATTACAGTTCCCAAAGCTGTGACGCAGCTTTTGTGTGGAACTGTTTCAATATCTCATTTTTCTGCTCAAGGAAAGTTTTGCTTTTGCCAGTACCCTGAATGGGGCGGTGAGGCACTTCAAAACATGATAGTATAGGAAATGAACAGAACTGGTCATAACTAGACTGAAACTGTTTCAGTCCAAACAAGACTGCATGTCCATGCATGCAACATTAATAGGAGTACCACAGCAGGGGGAAAAAAAGCAGTCGGGGTAACTAATTTGAACAGAAAATAAAGAGTTAGTGTTTTACCAATTAGAGTCAAATGACAGATTTAATTATTTCAGAAATCAATTTGAATGTAAACAAAACTGAACTATCAGATGAAAAATATTCTAGGTAGACTGGGGTATGGATGAACATAGCATTCATTAAAAAGGTTATTTTTCCTCTCCACCTCTAAGCATGTAAAGATGTAAGCACTTCCTGTAGAGAATAAAGGGGGAATAAACAAAGAAAAAATATTTAAGAGCTATTTGCTTTGAATGCATATTGCCCAATAAACAAATATATAATAAGCATACCAAAAAAAGCATCACAGAAGTCTGAAACTGAAGTATCAGTTGAAAGATGGAGTTTTGAAAACAAATAGAACTTCAAAACCTTAGCAGAATGCATTAACGCATTGTTTTTGAAGGTTAGTTATCAATGCATTTCTCCCCAAAACAAGATTTGCTGTAATATTCTATATACTGCTGTTATTTATTTAGTAAATTTACAATCCATCAATATCTGACAAAATAAAATGGCATCCACTACAACGAGAATTATCATTAAAAAGCAATGAGCTGCAAAGAAATAATTTGCCCTCTTTCTGTATCATTCTTGCATTGGTTTAAGTTACAGGTCAACACAGCATTTGCACTAAAACATACCTGTACAGTTTTCAGTCTCCCGTATGACCTCATCTTTCCATTTCAATCCAAACTAATAAATGCCACTACACATAACCTTGGCATCATCCTTGACATTGAACAGTTCTCCTTTCACTATGCTGTCAGCAAAATCTCTTAAATACGTTATCTGTGCAATACTGCCTCAACATCAGCTATGGAATTCTCCTCTCATCCAGTCTGATTTACTGCATATTCCTTTATTATAGCATCATATAAGCTTTATATGCAGCACACCGAAACACAGCCATGTTCTCTGCTCACCACAAGCGCTGCATGAACACACTCTACTTTAGAGGACAGGCACATAGTTAAAGGAGATCATGCCCACTTCAAATAAATCRGTTATGGTTCCCTAGGCTTTTCTAGTTCAAGCTTATGTATTAGGCTCTACAACTGAAACTAAGCAGTCAGAGATCTAAATCAGAAAGCTTCTTCACTGAAGCACTTTTCTAAGGAGCTAATGGCCTAGATTTGAAAACATGCATTTTGTGATTTTTTTTTAAACAGAGTTCAGTAAGACCTGAATCAGCAGCTTCCACTTGCTCATTTTCAGAAAATACCTGATTTCACTTCAGTGTTTGTTTTTAAAATACCAAACCGTATGGTGCTAAGCAATAGACATTTGTACCCTGTCATCTACTCCCTTCTACAAAGCCCATGGTATTTTAGTAAAAGAAGACAAAGGAGGCAAAGCTAAGCATAACAGTCAAAAAATGTTCATATTAAGGTTCTGTACAAAGTAATGCATCCCTCTCTGAGTATCACAAAGCAACATCATTATATAGTCCATTTTTTTCATACTGTACATTTTTCCACAGCCTCAAAAGCTGCATTTAATATTTAGCACACATCTATAAGACACAGTAAACCAGGCAAGACTTCACTGAAATCAGTCGCAAGACTGTTTTGTACAAAATATTCTGAAAGATGTGAAATAATGTGATGCAGTAAGTATACTTGATCATTCAAAATAAAGTATAAGAAACATCACCTGTTTTAAGTATGGATAACTACATCTCAAGCTTTAGGCAGCTGTATATTTTAGATCTTTTTCTGAATCAAGTAAAAGCGTTCTTTATTCAATAGCCATTAGTAAAAATTATCTTACATAAAAGTCTCTTGAATAGAGAACAATATACCAGCTCTACCTCTACTGAATGAGTCAGGTGCCTTTTCAGTCAGGAAGTCTGCAACAAACTTTACAAGAAACCAAAAGAAAAGCAGAAGAATGGAATCTGCACACCACATCAGGTCCATATCCAGGACTCAGACGAACAGTGGACACAGTACTCTCAGTCTACACTTGCAATCAAGTCTGCCACCTGTGTAATCCTGATATACACACAAATGCATCAATTAAAATTCACACATTCATCACACTTCATATATCCCTTTCCTCACTACTTCATTACAATACCTCTGAAATTCTTCACCATAGCTGCAGTCTTCCTAAAGAAATTTATACAAAAAGCCTGAAAAAAGTTTACTCTACAATGCATATACTTGCATGTTATCATGAAAGGAAACACAATGTAGATAACTACACAGATTCCAAACTAGAATCTGAGTCTTATTTTTAAATCCGAAACAAGATTTAGGGTTGTGTTTTTTTTTTTTTTTTTTTTTTTTTTTTTTTTTTTTTATTTCAATTCAGGATATAAAAATCTCCTATAGAATTAAAGTTTCGTTGCATTAAAAATTTTTAAAAATAGGAGTTTGATTTTCAAAGCCAGAATACTCTTAATAGATACCAAATACCTCTGGAAATAGTATCAGACATTTTTATTTATTTATTTTAAAGATAAATGAAGAGATATCATTACTTAGTATCACCATTTCTGCAGGTTGTTTTAAGAACAAAGTTTGATAATGTACCTTATAATCATTACATCTGAATTATTCTGTTTTGCAGAAAAACAGTAATTAGATGTTTTAAAATATTTTTTAATAGATTAATATTCTAAACCAAAAAGCCCAATGAGATCTATTAATATCTAAATGGATTTAAATCTCTATTCCCATTATGGACACTTTTCCCTAACGGTAAAATCTCGCACAACATTTCTAACAGTAGATGAAAACAGCACATTAAGAACCAAGCCATGTTGTTTCTGTAGCAACACTGATTTCTGGTAGCCATTTTCTTTTCAGCTCTAACACTGTTCCAATGCCAACAGCTCTTACTGCAATCTCCGTTTAAACCCAGAGGCGGCAAGCTGCTCAACAGTTCTCTCTCCAACTGCATACTCTAACATATCTCCTTCTATACTATTTTCTTTAGTTGAATATATTTACCAAATATTATTCTCTAATGCTGTACTCTCAGCTTTCAGTTTACACAAACTAATTCACTTTATTTTACCGTACATTTAGGAGACTAAGCCGTTTGCAGTTTGCTGGAAGAGAACTACAGCAGTGTGAGAATTATTTTAACTTGCATCCTGTAAGAGCACAGTCCAATACAAGATCATCTACATAGCAAGCTTATATCCTTGGTCATTACATTAAGAAAGTAGGCACAGAATACTCCATCTCAGACCAGAGATTACAAAGTCAAAGCAGTGCTGTAGCCAAAAGCAATTTCTTACTAGATTCACATCTCCACATTTTCTATATTTAGAAATCCAATTTAAGAAAAAAAAAAAAATCATATGTAGTTTAACTCTTCTGCCTTTTTTTTGTAATCTTAAAAACAGCACCAATTTAAATACTTTCCTGGGCTTTCTTAAGACTACACTGCAGTTTTTAAAAAGGAGGGAGCTTAAAATACTACATCTCAAAATTAGCAATAAGTGGCATTGTTTTCACTTTTTTTCCACCCCTTAAAAAAAAAATCCTTTCTTGAATTAAGACAATTTGAAAGAAAACAATGGGAGGGAAGGAGTAAGAACAACAAGCAAGTGAAATATATATTCATTCATAAAAGTAATGCAAGAAAAGATTAAACTGGTATTTCTGAAAGTCATCAACAAGCATTTAATGTTTAAGAACCCCTACAAAATAGCATACTAAGTCCAAATTCAGTTCCTCACAAGTTTGTTCTAGTTGAACAGCTAGCTATGCTAGGATCACGAGCTCTAATGCCTGCTGTCATCCGTCTAGACAGCATTTCTGACACTTCCCTTAGACCATGACAGGAAAGGGAATCTCATGTTCATAGCCTCAAAGGAAGTGTATTTCCTATGCGTGTGAAAATACAAAATCTAATAAAATTTTTCTGGAAACTTCTCACACACTTAGAAGTTTTGTAGAAATATTTTCAAAAACTAAGCTTATAAACTATCACAGCTAGCAAAGATTCCACATGTAAAAGCAGTTATTTAAGCTTAAAATGAAGGTAGGTTTATGCTGAACTGTGAATTGGTATGGCTGAGAGATGTTTTATGCCTAAGAAAGTAACTTCTGGCAGAAGACACGGTAGACATTCTGGGGCAGTAGCATCTTTGAACACCGCAGCTAACCGCAAAAGAGTCTGCGTATCAGAAGAGTAAACTGTCACTATAATGAATGTTCCACTATGAAACAACAATCTAAAAATATGATCTAATAAATGCGGTATTACTTTAACACCACTGCTGCAACAGTTTTGTTCAAATTACTACTTTTTTGTACACAACAGGACTTAACTACTGCTTATCACATTTGAAGAGGAGCTACAAAATTCTTTGCTTTCTCCCAAACCCAATCAGTTTTGTACACATTATTCCTTAAAATGTACGAAGGATCATGTTTGGGAACTCAAAAGTACACACTAGTAATGTAAAATCTTTTTTTTTCATTTTGCAGGAGCCCACTTCTTGGTGATACAAGATTGCTTTCTGGTGATGGGGGAAGTTACAGTGTGCTGTCAGCTCTGTCACCTTAATACACATTGAAAATGTTTTTTTTTAAATGAGCAAAAATCCACTCCTCATTGAGCTCCCGAACATTCATTCTTGGTTTGATGGTACTCTAACCTTCCAACATTGCCTACACAGATAGGTATAAAATATTTCCTACTTTATTAAGCTGTAGAAATGCAACATTGTTGAGTTTATTTTTATAACTTTATGCTAAAGGGCAGCATTTTTTTTTTAATAAAACCATCCAGATCTCATAACTCAGGTTATACTATCACACTTGTGCCAGCACACCAGGGCAAGTATCTCCAAACAAAAAATGTAACTAGAAATCACTACTTATGTTTTTAAAGCTCCACCATACCAGACACACTTGTTCAGCACCAGTACTGTAAATCAATACTGATAAAACATCCATGTTTAATTAGCAAGCTCCTATTCATAGTTCTTGTGTTCAGAACTGCTATTAACACTTTTATTAAAWTCATCCTCAAAATTGCTTCCTACAGTGTAATTTCCCAGTGGTTTGTAACTACTAAGCTTTTACTAAAAAAATACTCTATGAGAAACATTTTGCTATAGAGTAGATATTCCCAACATCTATCGCTAAGTCTCTCTAGCTAAGTTTTACAGTACCTTAAGATCTATTTCTTACACCATGTTTAATAAACTTCTCTATATGGGATTACAAGAAAGTACAGCAGTCCTAGGCAGGCTTCACCACAAGATTAGGGCTTCAGTAATCCTCCTCTCTCAGCATTTGCATCTTCTAATTTGCGGACTCTGTCCTACTATTCATTTCCTTTTGCTTAATTGTCACTTCAGCAAAAGCCTTGTATCTTTGGTTCTTTTGCTTACTATTTAAATTAATTCTTCCCAACACATAAGAGGCAATGGACAAATTCACTCCTTCCCACTTGCAGGTATGTTGGGGTATTAAAACATCCAGAACTGAACATACTGTTTCAGGTGTAAGCATGCAGTGTACCATTGAGACTTATCTCCCTTCATTTGCACACCTATTGTAAACTATTGCTTTTCTGCTGCCTTGTCACATAYGCAAATATGCATCTTCTGCCTTAGTTTCCACTAGCTATATATAAGGATACATAAGCAATAAAACAGAGSAGGACATACACGATCTAACAAATATATTCAAGGACCATAACACACCTGCCATGCCATGTAACAGGATATCTTTTCTGTTACGTAGTGAGCGTCTGACCACCTGATCTCCACCCTCCCACATAGTCCACGTTGGTCATGTGACATACACTGCTACTCTTACGGAAGGTCGATCTTATGATAAAAACACTGGCATCTCCATCACATGATGAATTACGGCACTGAATGACACCAGTTTTGGTTACAGAGAACACCCTCTGGCACCCCCACAGAGGAGTTGGAAGACTTTCAGAAAAGATGACAGTGATAAGCTATATTCGTTATTCTCATCTGTACACATCCAGCCCACAGGCTGTAAATTAGGCACCTAATCTAGTGGGGAGTTTAGCAATACATGCTTGTTTGTCAGTGCTTTAGCATCTCATCTTTTAAGTTCAGTTTTCCTGACCAAAAATAGATTTCCCAACCAAAACTTCAAGAGTAAGTTAGGAAATAGACACATATTCTAAGCATATTTCATAGGCACTATATCAGGTTACAGAGAGGGGCACAAAAGAACTGAATCTATGTTAGCTAGCATTGTATAAAATCAAGAGTAGGAAGCAAAAATTATTTGGTACAAGCTGCTCCTATAATGACTCAGTTTCGGAATAAAGACATGAAAGACAGGTTTTCAACTGAGGCAAAGAAACGTTTATGTTTCACATCCTCCCTTACACATGACACTAAGACGGAAATACTTTCTTCTGGTAAGTAAACAGTTGACCTTATTTGCACTAAGTGGTTCGAACTTTGAATGTTCTTGAAACTAATGAAAGTGAGTCCTCAAGATTAAACAAACTTTGTCAGAGGTCTTCACTATTCACAGTGGGGGGGGAAGAGGGGGGCACAGAATCAACACAGGCCCTGTGCATACCTACAGGCCCCTAAGTAGGGTTGATTGTGTGATTGTTGACTGGCCCGAAACTACTTATATCATCGTYTGGAATTCTGTAATCGCACAGGCTGAGATCTTCAAGGTTAGCTCAAGTATGTCATCATCTCTTTCAACCAGAACACTGAAGAAATGATAACCAATGCTGAATATTTGCAGACTATCTCAGAAAATTAATTCTTCTGGTTTAAAGGGATTAAAGGAGAGAGAAGCTTTTGCCAAAGTTCAYGGACAACATATAGGAGCTTATGTATCAAAACAATTCTTGCAAAAAAAATATTCAGAATTGATGAATGTTGTATTTATTCAGGTTTTAAAATGAAATATGAAACACTAACCAAGAATTAATCTCCTGAACCCTGCTAAAAGTATGAAACACACAAGGCATTACTACAAATTCAATTTAAAAAAGAATCCATCTTTACTAGTAGATTAATAGGAATAAGAAAAAGTCAAAGCACAAACTAAATAGAAAATGAAG
This sequence comes from Rhea americana, assembly GCF_003343005.1. Lineage (NCBI taxonomy): Eukaryota > Metazoa > Chordata > Aves > Rheiformes > Rheidae > Rhea > Rhea americana. Next base: position 14,183,742 of record NW_028186149.1, read on the forward strand.
GGTGCAAAAGCAACAAAACAGGCCAATGTCACCAAAATTTGACTTAAGATTACTCTAATATACACTATATTTGAATATATTTAAAATCACCAAAAACTTACTGGGAATTTACAATATTTAGAGGAAAATACTTTGATACTCTTGTCTTTTTAATTCTTTATGAGGCACAGGCTATCATAAAACATTCATATTTGTATTGAAGATGAAACCAAAAAGAAAAAATGGTGGACTTTTTTTTACTAAGGGGGATACTCTATTAAAACAAGTAAGAAATCTGAAAAAAAAATCTAAAAAAAAAGTTCATGTTTCATGGTAGCACTTCAAATACTATGTATTCTTTCAAATAAGTTGTAGATTTAAGCATCCAAAAACTGAAACAAAAGCTGCATGATGTTAAAATCTCCTTTAAGACCAGAAAGGAAAGCTAATGAATCAATAGCAACAGAAAAAAAAGACAAAGACCACCTCTAAGCAGGTAACAAGCTTTTTCCTTAAGAAAGGCATCTGAAAGTAGTGTTCTAGGAGCTGCCTTAAAAGGTACATCATCTTTCACATTTTGAACAAAGTCACCTAGGGCCCTAGTACTAACATTATCAAGTTGGGAGAAGACTTTGCTTTACCAAGATCACAAAAAACACATCACTAAGGATCACTTCTACAATTTTCCCTCCTGGATATTTGCATCCCTTGAAAATATGCCTCACCACGCTTCAGGAGCAGCTCACAAAAAAATGGACCTAAAGTCAAGTTAACTTGAAATATATAAAATAGAATTTCATTTAAAACAATGCTCAGCATCCTAAATATCAAAATAATGACCTGGTAGAAGTCAAACAAAAAGTATTTTCTCTAAGCAGCTTAACAGACAGAAAACAACTCACCATAATTAACACTCAAACTGCGTTAAAAGAAAATTTCAGCTGAGACATTGTGGTACTTTCTATGTAGAACTGTAAACCCATCCCTCCAGTTCCATGATACTGCAGGATTTCTGAACAGACTATAGAACCTGGTTGTCTTGACGTTACTAAAAGTTAATACATTACTCTTGATACAGCCTTATTTCAGAACTGCATACCTTCTAACTGGAAAATAAATTTAAGTTCTTTCTCTCTACACAGATRTTTTCAAAGATCTACCCAAACAGGTAAGCAAAAGGAGACACACATACACCACACACAACTCCCTCAATGATAAACTATAACATAGCAGATTTTTTGGTGCGTGTGAAAGTCTTGCTAGACTACTACTTCAGTATCTTCTCTGTTCAAGGGTGCCTATACTTCTCTGGACTGAAAAATGCAAGCCAAAGCCTCCAGTTGTTGTTTTGAGGGTTGGATCAGCTGATCTCCAGATCCCTTCCAACCTCAAATATTCTTTCATTTTTAATAACTCGACTTCCAAATCCATCTATCTCAAGCCAAACAAACTGCAGAATTCTACATGAAGAGCAGAGGTGCAGAACACAGAAAGGCAAACTTCACAATCCCTACTACCCCAGCTAGATGCTGAAACACTCATCTGTGTTCAAAGACCATCTCTTTCTAGGAGATCTCAGTCAYTTTTCTCTTGGAGGATCAAAATGGAAGAGGTCTTCTTTCAGACATTTCTAAAAAGGATTTATTGAAGCACCTGCATGGTATTTTTGAAAATAGTATGATATTTTAGGAACTCAAATGGTTTCTCCCAAGCACCATTTCTATTTCTGGTTCTTTGCTTTGTGCAGAAACATGTTATGTCCACTATTGTTGGTATAATAGTGAAAAGCAACAGCAACTTTCAATCAGAGTGACAGTCCAAGAAAGTCCAAGAATTTTTCTTGCCAAGCYGTTTCTCTTCCACTTCAACCCTCTGATACTAGTACATGCCAGCAAAGAAAATAGATCTCTAATCCAACAAGTTTCTGATACAGCTTTCTGCCGTAAGTACAGTAGAGAGAATCATAGTGAACGTAGCCGTAAGTCTCACCATCTAGAAACTTTAAGCACAGCAGGAGCTTATGGTTCATAGAAGCAAAGCACTTAACATACCTTATTCCAAAGAACTAAGAAAAGGTCTGAGAATTTCTGCTAAAGTAGTTCATCAACAAGCCTAATACTTCTCATCATAACATCTGTTGCTCTATTGCTGAAAACATTCAAGGCTTTATAAGGACACAGAAGAAAAGACAATCACTATCCCAAAGCACCTGCAAGCTAATAAGTCAGACAAAACAAACCTTTGGAGAGCTCTCCAAAGTGAAGACGGAGAAAGAATACACAACGTGCACTCCAAGTTGTCAAAGTTGTATCTACAGTCATTTTTGTTTTACGTAACCACACAAACAATTTTTCCACCTCAGTTCTGTCAGCATTTCAGTTCAATYTGTATTTTTAAACATGCAAAATCTATCCTCTCACACTCGGTAACTGCTCCAAACCCACATCTTTTTTCTTCACAACTAATCTGGGGTAATTCACCATTATATGCCCCCAAGCTTATCTCCCACATCCTCAAAAGAAAACTGTCATAGCATAATATTTTTTCTCTGTTAATGGGTACCTAAGCAGAGGGCACTATCTAATTCATATTTTGTTTTCAATTTCACAAAAGATTAAACACTTAAAAATAACTTCAGAGTTCTAGTACCTTTACTACTATAATTTTTATATAATGCAGTTTTTAATAAGGCAAGTGGTTCTCTGTTTGCAAAGGGCAGCTCACRAACAGAAAAGACTGAATTATTTCACTGATTAAGGGGGTAGAGGCAAGAAGGAAGAGAAGGAACCAGGAACTAAGCAGAAGAGTACAAAGTACCCACTTCACTGTGGGAGAGAACTGGGAGAAGCCAGCTGCAAAACTATCACTTCCCACTCACAGCAATAGCACATACAAACAGGGTACAATCGAGACTTTCTCACAGAGGATGCACTCATAACAGCTCTGGTATTAAAACAATAAAAAGCAGCACTCGTGTGAAGAAACAAGGTTATTTATACTGGAACTTCTCCGGCAAAGGCTGCCCTCTGTTAAAAAAAAAAAAAATAGCACATATTTTTCTAATGAGAAGTCAACTTACTGTAACAATATAAAAAGCTTTTGAAATAACAGAGCCATTCTCCTGTCCCCCCAGCCAGTTATCACAGGTGTAACACAGAAGCCAGAGTCTTGTGAAGGTTCCTAAGAGCATGCATAACAATACATACTTTTTTGTGAACAAAGTAGTCAAACAAATAACCAACAACCATGATTTTACCAGTGGAGGCCAACTTTTAGGACATAACTATTATGAAGTTTCTACCTCTTATAACTGAAAAACATAAATTTGGAAAATAAAGTTAATATTAGAGACAGCTTCTGAAACTTTACACAGCCGCAAAGCTTCTGTTCACTCCTACATGTGAAGATTAAGAAAAGCTATCACAAAAAAATACTGTGGGTATTTTCAAAAAGAAGTACTCAAGAGTTATTTCAGATTGATACTGCTACTAGAAAAGCTGAGTGGAATCAGAAGAAAAATAGTAGAAATATTCAGAAGACAGCTACTCTAGCAGACAAATCCTGAAGAAAAACAAAAAAAAAATCCAACAACAAAAAAAATCCAACAACAAAAAAAATCCAACAACAAAAAAAATCCAACAACAAAAAAAATCCAACAACAAAAAAAATCCAAACACACAACCTATCACCCAGCATACTCTAGGAAGCGCGGAAGGAGGGGCGGGGGGAGGCCTCCCACCCATCACCCCCACTGACTGCATCCAGACAAGTCAGCTACCACTCACTTCCTACCAGCAGCAGCAAGGAGCAGTTTCAGAAGCAGACGGAAGCAACAGTTTTCCAAAAGTAGCCCCAGGACTCCGTTAAGAAACCCTTAGTAGAAATCCTATCACTGTCCCTATGAAGGTGCCAGATTAGGAATGTAGCTGGATAAAGCACAATTCACACTATCAAGGCACTAAAAGAATCGTCCATGAATAGGCAGAAGAGGGATCCACCAGCACTTTTCAACATTACAATGGTATTACAATGATCACTTTTGTCAAGGAATTGTTTCTTCTACTCTTGAAAATATTAACATGAAAAACTAAAGTCCCACAATTCTGTTAAAAGCTTGTAAATTACATTTGTAAAGATAAATTACACAAGATTTATAAAATAACTTGCATATTGTTTGGCTTCTGTTCAATCACCTTAGTTGTGCCTTTTTTTTTTAAAAAAAAAAAAAAAAGGGACAGCTAGCAGTTGGCCTGGAAAACAGGGAGAATGATGATCTCAATTCCCATCTTCAGCTACAATTGGAGAAATCTATAAAAGCACCTGTTCTTCCAACTTGTTTTCCAGTAAGCGTTCTTTTCCCCTGCAGTTGCATTTTGAAAACTATAATACTATAAAGTAAAAATATAAGGCAAAAAGGAAAACATATATATACACACACACACACACACCATTCAAATGCTTCATAAAATAATCACCTTTTATAAAAAAGATGGTTCCAAACATCAGACTTAAATTTCTGCTTTTTAAAAATCATTCAAAAAAAGAGTAAGACTGTAACCTTTTTTTTTTCTTGGTACAGTAAGTATCTAACTTGCAGTGTTAGGGATATTGAAAACAGTTACCACACACTCACACTAGGCCTAAAATATTCTGAAGTTCAGCATTCTGACCTTTATTCTGACTTAAGTATAAACTTCACATCTTCTGGACTGAGTCTCAAGAAATACTGAATTACTAAATCAGTATTCAGTATCCTTCAACTAGTCAATTATACGTAAGATTGGTATTTTGGTATCAATCAATAAACGTCAACAAGAGCTCTATCCAGTAGCTGGATTTAGTCACTCCTGAAAACAGCAATTCCCATATCAACCATATTATAGTTGCATCAATTTGAGTTCAAGTTCTCTATATTACAGTTTTGCAAAGAAGTATTAATTCAGTCAGTTAATATTCAGTGTAACAAAAACAAAAATGCATGCTCACTGTTAAGCTACTATCTTCCCCCTTTAACCTCACTGGCAACCTAAGGGCGTTGCTGCAATGTTTTATCACCATAACAGCTGCTGTATACAGTTGAACAGTGAAAAAAGTGTAACACAACAATGAGATCTTCATTTTTATTTGGATTACTTTAGACTTATTTTTAAATTAAAAAAAAACAAAAAACAAAAAACAAAAAAAAMCACACCTCCCTCCCCTTCAATGAGMCAATATCATTTAAAGGTAAATAGTACTGACTTCTGGATAGAATTCTTATCAAGATGAAATACTACATTGCATTGCATACCAGGTAACATGATTAATCCTAAGATTATAATATTCTTTTCAAATTTTTTGAAAAAAACACACATATTAGAAGTCTACATAGAGTCATTAATTAGATGGTCTTTCTTAACAGACAGCTGTTATCCGAGCATCATATTAAATCTTGTGCAAACATTATTATTATAGTTTCAGGTCTGTTTCAGACAATTTTTAAATAATCAAGGAAATTACAGTGATTATTTCACATCCTCATATACTGAAGAAAGAGGAGCCTTCCTACAGTTCAGTAAGCAATGCAGGCATGACTGTTCTTCTATCACTACTTGTGTGAATGGCTGCTATAATCGACACAAGTTATGATTTAAGGACACAAGGTATTTGAGCATAGAAGGGTAGCATTTTATTTGCTTGGGTTTTTGTTGTTGTTTTTGAGCTAAGCATGAAAAGGATATTCTTTCTTGATACCACATGGAATCCTTTAGTAGTCTAGTAGCATCATTAATGATATTCATCATCATCCAAAACGACCAATATCCACAACTTCCTTGGGTAAGTCAAATTCTTCCTTCAGCATCTATACAAAGCTTGTATCAACATTAAAAAAGAAGTAGCAAGGAAAAAATGTTTACTATCAAAAAAAAATCACTTATATTAAGAGTGTTCAGAAAGATTAATAAATACATTTTCAAAGCAGAAAGACTTGTTTTAACTTATTCTAGCAGGAATTTCTTTACACTCTGAAGTTGTACGGACACTAGTTTCAATAGAAGGAATCATGCTTTGAAGGCTATGCCAACTAAAATAAGTTTAAAAGTCAATTTAAATGGGTACAGCTTTGTTCAGATACAACCTGTTTTTACTAAATTATTTTTCCTATGATCTCTGAATGCATAGCACAGTATATTAAACTTACTAACACAGAGGAAACCAATTCAATCTAGCCCAATCAATCAAAAGGAAAGATGAGAATTAAAAATAAAAAATCTTAACTAACAATCCTCTAACAGCAACATCACTTGAATACTGTTGAAGAAAACAATTTGTTTTAAAATACAAAAATACAATGAAAGTGAGTTCCAGACTAGCCAAACAAAAACGGCCGATCAGTATCTGTTCAAAGAACTTTCATACAGATCAACCTCACATGGAACTGCAAAAGAAAGTGTCACAACTACACTACATTTTTCGCCAATTTCAAATTCTGCAATCTATTGCAAGCTGTTAAAAAAGCCTGACAGTGAACATTCTMTCTTCAGTTCTGTTTTCCCCAGAAATGACTTTAAATGGCTTGAAGAAGGGTGGAGAAACAGCATACACACTGACAGATTCCGTAAATATGTACAAGCATAAGCACAAACTATTCCRTAAGAAATTCCACTGATAACCCTTTAGTTCAGTATCCATATTGAAATTCGGCCTACACTGTTATTTTAAATTGGAAGACACTACCACTATTGTTTAACATCCTGTTTATTCAATTGCTGATGCTCCCATTTCAATCAATTGTTGCTCTACTAAATAAGCTTCCAAGGATGCTCCAAGTCATCAGTGCCTTTCTTCTGACTAGCCAGGTCGCCTATTGATATTTCAAGACAGTAGTATTCTCTTTCAGCATTCACTCAAGAACTTTTAGGCATACACCTTCTAGTGCTATGCAGTGTAAAACAGTTGTTGGATTTAATGAGATTTCAAAAAAGAACTACAAAAAGGAATATACCTTTTCTCTGATATTGGTACAATAATGATGCAACCTTTTTTAACATAATAGAACACCACACAGATTAGGAAAAACAAAAGGAAAATGAGGAAAAGTTTATTTGGAAAAATTAGTAATCTTTCCCCCATTACCCTTCATATGAATTCTGTTCCTCCGATCAAAAAAAAAAAAGTTAACTAGCAAACAGTCAATTTGACTGAATACTAGATGTTGAAAAAAGCCCATCTTAAGACAGTATTTTGAAGACTGTTTCCTTCAAATCTGGTTATAATTCATGTATAACTCTGCAGCACATCCCCCTGCAGTCTTATTAGACAGGTTTGCAACATCAGCTTTGATAATAAGTCAGTGTAATAGGATTGTCACACTGCACCGCTCCTCCATGCGCTCTATTTAAACTCCTCTCCAATAAGGCAATTGCTGCATTCTCTCCGCATTTAAGTGACCCATTAGATGCTTCTCAAAAATTTATTTTGCATTGTGAAATCAGTCCGTTTATTTTGCCATCAAACTACCTGCTCTGCACAAGTCAAGTAATGAAGAATCTTACATAGAAGAATCTTTTTGTTTTGTGATTTCAATTAAAAGTTATTTTGCAACTTTTATGGAGATATAATGCATTGCACTGCCTTCTTAGTCAACTATAAAATTCCATGGTGGAATTCCAGAGATGCTTATCCACCTCTTAGAATATTTCTCTCACGTGTTAATTCATTAATCTATACAACATGAAATGGTTTCTTCCTCTAAATCTGGTGCACATTCATTCCCATATGCAACTAAAAGCTAATTTCCATGACACAACTTTCATAATTAAGTTATATGCTAGAGGGGCGGGGAAACATTAGAATGTCCCTGCAAATGAGACTTTGGCTAAAATGCCAGACTTGTACAACACCAATGGAAACCTGTTTTGGTACATCTTATTTGTTTTCCATCACCATCATGACTTGTCAGTTTATCATCTCTATTACCACAAGTTTTCTCAATAGACCAAAGGTTACATACAAGCCATCTAAAGAAAGAAAACTTTCTGGATTTCAAACAAGAAATTACATTGGTCAAGAGGATGCTCACCACTGCAACGTGCTGAAACACAAACTTTGTCAGAGAAATCACCAGACCCTGAAGACGATGGGGGCCCAAAGACACAACTCTGATACCTGAACTGTTAACTTTTCCTTCACTGCTGTTAATCACCTGGGCTCGGGAGTCCCGCACAGCGCACGCAGTGGCAGCGTCCCCTGCGCAGGGCACACGGGTCAGTCAGTCGCGCAGCGGGCCGGGTACTTGCCAGCCCTCTGTAACAACGACGCACATTTTAGAGACCACCCTGCCTCAGGCCGAGAAGCAAGGAAATGAAAGGGAGGGAGGGCGTCGGGCGTCACCCCCCTTCCCAGGCGGCGGCAGCATGTRTGGCGACCCGCACCACAGCGGGAACGGGCGGCAGGGAAGAGAGAGAAGCAGGAGGCAAGCCCGCCCGGCAGCACCCGGCACGCCGCCCCGGCACCCCGACGCGGGCGACGGGAGGGCAGTGGCGCCTGCGGGACCCCCCAGGGTGACCCGGCTACCCCCGAGCGACGGCATCCTCCGGCCCCGGCCCGCGGCGGCCGCTGCGAGCGGCGGCGCGGCCGGCCCGGAG
>NW_028186149.1:14192989-14225526 GCF_003343005.1 Rhea americana
AAAAAAAAAAAAACATAACGGGAAACTCACGGGCTCGCCAAGGTGTGCGTCACTCGGGGGTTACGTCCTGCGCGCGGCGTCGTGACGTCATCCCGCAAGCTTCCCGCTCCGCGCGCGGTACACACACTCGCCCATATACACATGCACAACCGCACACGCGTCCCGCCGGGGCGGGGGGAGCGCGCATGCGCGCGGCTTCCCGCGCCGGCGCTCCGCAGCCCCCTCCCACGGGGACTCGCGCCCTTAGGGGGAGAGGCGCGTGCTCACCGCCCGGCCAGGTGCGCGACCGTTAACGGCGCGCGCGGCGCTCGCAGGGCGGGCGAGGAGACGCGGCCCCGGAGCCTGGCCCGAGACCGTCACTCCCGGCAGGGCTTTGAGGAAGCAATTTTGCAGAAAGACCCTTCTTCAAAAGGCAAATTACCACATGTGGCCAGCTCCCGCCCCAGCCAGGCCTCCTCTCACCTGCGCCAAGCTCCACATCAGGCTCGGAAATGGGAAGTCAGAGTGTCAGTTGCTTATCAGTACCTTTCCCACAGAAAGTAGAAAACTAGGTCAAATGCTGAAGGAGCTACACAAAAGAATTTGCAGTGCCAGTGCAAAAGGCTGACTCCTATAACAAGCTAAGATTGGCAAAAGACAGGACAGGGCAATGTTAGCAACAAGAAACATGAGAGCAAACAACATGAGGGAAGAGAAAAAAATCAAGGGAATGCTGGTCGGCTTTTCAACAGGGAGGGAGAGGTATGAGATACTATTAAGCAAATAGAAGCATATAATGCCAGTTTTGCTTCAGATTAATGTTTCTGATGGCTAACTGACACAAAAGGGCAGGAATTTGGGAGATGACGGGGRAAAAAAAGGATAAATTAGAGACTACTCTGCTAAGTTAGATTTTTTCTTCAAGCTGACTAGGCCCRAATGAGTTCATGTTACAGCGAGAAGTCTAAGGCAACTTTAGAGGCATAAACCATCATCACTGAGAGCTCATGAAGAATGACATTTCAGAAGAGAAGAAAAGAAAGAACACAGAACATAAAATTCAAAGGGGTGGAATAGGTAGAGTTCCTGAACAGGTAGAGGTCCTGAGAAGGTAGAGTTCCTGTCACACCAACCTCTAGTCCTAGAAAAGTACTGAAGCAAGTAATTACACATCTTTAAGTACATGGTAGCTAATGAAGTGTTAAGTTACAGTCAACATGTATTTGCGAAGAAAATCGTATCAAACCAAACTATTTCTATTCTATGACAGTATAACAAGACCTGGAATGGGAAGAGCAGATCTCTTACAGCTTGACTAAAGTAAGACTCTTGACACTGTGTCAGAGAACTTTACCAATTGAGCAAGAATGATAGTAATTAAATTACACTGCACTGGTGCAAAACTACCAAAAAAGTAATCAGCGATGCTTCACTGTGAAAACCAGCAGAGTATAGAAAATATGGTTCCTTGGACGTGGATATGTTCTGTCTGATACCAAGTCTCTAATTATGTGAATGATGAAGTACAGTTTACACTTACTGGATTTGCAGACAATACTAAATTGGCAGAGATGTAAGCATACTGCAAGTCAATAATAGAATTCAAAATGCTCTTGACAAATTGGTTGCAGAAAGAGGATGCAATTTAATAACTTAAAGTGCCAACTTCTGCATTTAAGTAGGAAAATAAGAGTTGCACAAATACAAGACTGGGAACAAATGAATAAACAGTATGTCTCCAGAAAACTGGTTGGGGATCAGAGTAGATCACAAACTGAACTGAGTCAACAATGTCACACTGCTGTGAAAAAAGCTGCAGTATAGAGAGATGTGTAAACATAACTGTCATATCTAGGACATAGAAAGAAATTCTGCTCATATTCAACATTGGTAAAGCCTGAGCTATAATATTGTGTCCAGTTCTGCCTCTGCATTTCAAAATGTCTTTCAAAAGGTCCAATAGAAGGGAGTTCAGAGAAGGGTAACAAATATTCAGAATTTTGAAAAACATGACCAAAAATTGAAAATATGAATGATTGAGGTATCTTAGTCTAGAGAAGAGAAGACTGGGGAAAAAAATACATTGTTCAGTAAATTCACTGAGCAAAGGACAAAAAGTAATGATTTCAAATTGCACTGAATGAATTTTGGTTTTAGATATCGGGACAAGTTTTACTGTGATACAGATAAATAAAACTGACATACATTTTCTAAAGTGTTCTGAAAATTGAATTAATGTAGTTTTTTAAGATTAAGCTAAATAAGTATTGTAAGAAATGATTAAAAGCATTTCATTCTGCTGTGAACTAATGAAAGCAGACTAGGTGATCAAAATTTTTCCAGCATTTTTTTTCTATAAATGCAGTTACTATCCAGATATCCCTTCTGATGCTATTTTTTTCTGATAAAAATCAATCTCAGACATATTTAAACATTTAATGTGTTGGTGTAATCTTACAAACAGGTGTAGCTACTCCTTTGGGGGTCTTTGTTACGTTAAATTTGTATAGGTCCATGTGTGGCAACATATGTTGCATGCTCAGCTACTTTGCTAATTTACAGACTTTATATAAAATTCTGTGTTTAAAAGTAATGCTTTTGGTTAGTTCTCATGTAACTAGTGTGAATAGAGGCTTTTGCTTAGCTTCTTTTTTATATATATATTTATTTATTTATTTTTTAATGGTAACTGCAGAATCTTTCCCTGGAATCCGTTAAATTTTTCGGTATCTCTTGAGCTTGCCAGTTTAGGAGAAAGCAGTGAATAGTTTATTATATGGGACTCAGACTCACCAAACTCATCTCATTAGAGATTATTAAAAGGCCATTAAATATGACAATTTTTAATCTCTACTGAGTTAGACTGAATTCAAACTGTTAGCCCACAGGCAAAAGGCTATGAATTTCATTAAGAGTACCCTGAAGCATTCAGTCCCCTAATGAGTGCTAATGTTATTCTTCTGAGAATTAAGCTTGTTTTCAGAACATGTATGGACAGTTTTCCACTGTTCTTAAACACAAGAAACATTATTATCTCATGCAGCCCTCAGATTTCTAAGACTTGGTACTATGTGCTCCATGCTAACTGAAATACAAACAATAAAAACATGAAAAAGCAAATATTAATACTACCTCTATCYTTATTGCTAAATATAATATATTTTATTGTACTCAATTATTTTAAGGTCATCATATTAACTTCATTATGCTTGTCCCCTAGCAGATAATTTTTAACTAACACCAGCTCCTGCTTCAATTCTGTAATTAATAGTTGTAGAAAAATACAAAATTCTATAAAAGTATTAGCCTACAGAAGAAAAGATAATACGTTTTATTRTATTTCACATTCATTTGTGAACAAGTAAAGTCATTAGCGTAAGGGTATCTGAATTTTAGTTCTAATGCTGCCAAATCTCAAGATTTTATCAATAGGGTTAAGCTAGCATTTTATTTAACACCCCAACTTACTACTTGAGCTATAAGGCCCAATTCCATAAGCAACAGTGGTGGATCAAAATGCCTATGATCCACCCATAGTGGAGAAAGCAAAATCCACATGATTAAGGTGATGGCCAGTCACGTCAGAACTTTAGCTCTGATTTCTGTCAACAGTGACTCTGCCATTTGTGTGTCGACTATGTGAAAGGTGGTAGCTTATSTTAAAGGTTGCCTGATGGGTTAAGAAGAGTTCAGAAAAGCACACAAATATTAAGAACAGAAAATCTGAGTACAGCTTTCAATGACACAAAAGTGGGATTGCATGTATACATACAGAATTTCAGAACCAACCTCCAATGTAGTGGTCTGGCTTAGTGAAAGAATATGTGCTTGCCTGTAAAAGACCATACAGTCTGATACTTGAAGATTAAATCGAGTATTACACTGCTGGTTTGTGTTTCCATGAATTGTAGCTGTGATCCTGTATCCTCCACAGTACAGAGAAGGCCTAATAACAGTTAAAATAGCATTTGAAAACCTCTTCAGAGAAGGTTGCTACCGTGTTCCTCTTGGTCTTCAAAACGCTTATAAAAAGCTTGAACTAAAGCAAGGTCATTAATGTTAGCAGCAAAACATGATCAACTGAAACCAATTTAGAAASTTGTTTCTTCATATAGATGAATCTGCATTGGGAGAGATGGGGCAGGTCTAAGCTGAAGCATTTTGCATGAAAGAAGATTGCAGATGCCTCCTTGTAACAGACACAGCAAAATCCCTRATGCCTAGAGGGAGAAACTTTTTAATGATAATTTCTTACATTTATATAGCACCTTTTATTCCCTGGGACCTCAAGCACTTCATTAACTCTATGTAAAAGCTTCACCATGGAAATATAGTCACTATATGCATCATTCTTTGAAAATTTCATTTTCAGTTAATGTATTCCTTTCAATAACAAAATATTCTGTTCATCTCAAATACAGTAACCAAAACAAAAAAAAGAGAGAAAAGATTATATTATATACTTTCAAGATGAAGAATAATTTAAACCTGTATGATTTTCAAAATGGTAATGCACTCATACAATGGATACATTGCATTAACCCCATCCATTTTTCCCTCTCCATTTACTACTTTGATCTCAACTTTATACGCTAGCCTTTGGTGACAGTAGAAAATTTTGTCTTCCGTAACATTTCCAAAATGTTATGAAATGATACTTGATGTCTRAATTTCTTTAGACAAAAGTGGGAAACAGGGAAAAGTAGCACTTTTATTGAATCCACTAGTATAACTAGAAAAAGTAGATAAGCTTTTGTGCATGCAAGATCTAATGCTTTTTTTCAGCTATAATGGCTGTTTTAATAAAGTGCCTTGCCTCAATAAAGTGCCTTTAATAAAGTGCCTACCTGCAAAGTTTGGCTTATCTTTGTCCTTAAACCCTCACAACTACAAAAACAAGGCCCCACAAACATGGTCTGAAAGATTATCTGTGTGTTATTGCTCAGTTTGCCACGAAGATTTTCTTTTTATCCTACAGTGGTGTCTCCAGTTTCTTATTCTTCTTACAAGGATATAGTACTTACTTCAYTAGTATCAACAAACTCAGGAATGTTATATACTGGCTGGTTCCACTAACAGTAATTAAAGTACTTCTACTGAAATTTTAGAAGGACTAACATCAGAATGAGTTAGATCAGTTTATTTCAATGTTATAAAAATCAAAAGAGGAGAAAGTGACTTTTGTTAACACTTTTTGATTTGAGCTGTTGATTCCTGTTTTGCTAGCTTGCTTGTTTCACAGGCTCTTTTGAAATACAGTTGTCAACGTTAATTAAAGAGGCTTGTCTAGTCTTTTCTATTTTTCAGACAAAACAAGAAGTGTATTTTCATAATATAATTTTAGTCTCTGCTTTAAATCAACATATTTTTAGTCATCTTTGCCCATACCAATTAAACTTACATCTTTTAGAATTGCTGGTAAAACACTAAGAGGGCAGTAAGAATGTACAGGTAAAAATTACATGCCATTAAAACCTATGACTGTCTTAAAAGTAATACCATTGTAAGGTTAGCCCTAAAATATTACAAAATGGGAGGATATTTAGAGGATATTTAGAAATTCTGATTAGGGAAATACCACTGCTTGCTACTGTGAATTGCTTTTAGGACTGTTCTGCTGTTACAAGTTTTTTTACTCTTCAATCTAGAAATAAAAGATTTCCCATATTAAGTAATAAAGACAACTGCTACTTTATTTTCCTGTTTCTAGGATTTTGTCCATAAGTGCTAGTATGAAAACATAGTATCTGTTGCTTAAATCTGCTCCCATTGGCTAAACCTACTCTAGCCATTACAAAACAGCTTTTGTCACAAGCACACTAAATATGTATCCAGCCTCCCACTGCTGTGTCGTGTTTTCAGTCTCACCACTAAGGAGTGTTATTGTCATAGGCCGTTGATCAAAGAGGAGCAGCTGCTGGGGCAGCATGGTCTGCCTGGCACAGGAGGCTCTATTTGTAGTTGCTCCTTAGGTACCACCATAATAAACATTATTAACAAATCCCGGATAAATGGTCAATAATAATTAATTAACCTTGGTCTTTATGCTTATTTTCTTCTATTTTGCCTCATTAATCCATCCTACATTAAAAAGGTGATAGCTAATCCTCTCTCTCTTTGTTCCCTTCAGAAGGTTCAGTCATTTCTCTCTTCTCATGTCTGAGTTACTGAGCTCAAGTCTCGCAGAATTCAAAGATCACAAGAAAGCAGATTAGTGTAGGAAAATAGCACTATACATTATCGCACTGACCTTCTTAAAAACAACAATGCATTACCTCAGAGGGTTGCCATTTGCATCATGCACAGGAAGTATTAATATATGAAAACATGCTAAGAGCAACAAAACCATAACAATTTTTTTCCCCAAGTCTGTTTGCAAATTGTAACTTAGTGGGAGAGGAAAAAAGCTGCAGCAATAAGCTGGCACTTAGGGAAAAAYAACCYTAGGCACCAGTACAAGCTGGGGCRGCTGACTTTCTGGAGAGCAGCTCTGCAGAGAAGGACCTGGGAGGGCTGGTGGACGACAGGTTGACCACGATCCAGCAAAGTGCCCTTGTGGCCAGGAAGGCCAATGGTCTCCTGGGGTGCATTRGGAAGACTGTTGCCAGCAGGTMAAGGGAGRTGATCCGGCCCCTCTACGCAACCCTGGTGAGGCCTCATCTCGAGTACTGCATCCAGTTCTGGGCTCCCCAGTACAAGAGAGACATGGAGCTATTGGAGAGAGTCCAGTGTAGGGCTACAAGGATGATCAGAGGGCTGGAGCAGCTGCCCTCTGAGGAACGGCTGCGAGAGCTGGACCTCTTCAGCCTGGGGAAGAGAAGACTGAGGGGGGATCTGATCATTGTGTACAAGTACCTGAAGGGAGGGTGTCAAGGGGACGGGGCCAAACTCTTTTCAGTTGTCCCATGTGACAGGACAAGAGGCAATGGGCAGAAGTTGAAGCACAGGAAGTTCTGCCTGACCGTGAGGGGGAATTTCTTCCCTGTGAGAGTGACGGAGCACTGGACCAGGTTGCCCAGAGAGGTTGTGGAATCTCCTTCTGTGGAGATCTTCAAGRCCCACCTGGATGCAACCCTGTCTGACATGCTCTAGGTGACCCTGCTGAGCAGGGAGGTTGGACTAGATGATCTCCAGAGGTCCCTTCCAACCTTACTGATTCTATGAGTCTATGATTCTAGGTGATAGAAAGGACCTAGATGTAATAGCTATAAATTGTCATAGCTCCACTGAAACCAGTCTGATGATTTTCAGTTCACACTACAGTGCTGAAATCAGACACAGAGAGAAGACAGAGATACTATTTTCAAGTTCCTTGTTTCAGATGTCACACTGGTAACATTAATGGATCCCTGCAAAGAACAGGCTGTAAAAGAGTCCAGCTCCTACCACTGTTGGTCTCAAGCCTGACCTTCGCCAAGACAGTCCGRTGCCTGAAGGGCAGCAGGCTAGCAAAATGCTAACTGATAGAAGGAGACTGCACAAGGCCTGCGGGGTTTTGGTCTCCCCCCTAGTTGTGTTATACACCACTTTTTCTGGCACCCACCTCTGTGACTAGCATTAGGGTCACACCTGTGTCTAGAAACATGTATTAAAGACCTTAGCAATTTTAATGTGGGGAATTAGTGACAATAATCCTTTTAGGCACACTCTACCTCCAAATTTGTACTTGTGACTTCCACATGTACGCAGTGCGCCCTATATGTACCAGTGAGAGACACAGCTAGCACAATATGGGCAAAGCCCCCTCTCTCTGCTAAACACTATTCAAACACCTCACTAAAAGCAAAAAGATTTTGGCAGCCAACTCCCACCTTTTCTGTACTTCAAAGTCATCTGGCCAGACTGAAGTCAGGACCAAGGTCCAAATAAAGCTGTTCTCTCCAGAAAGTTTTGCCTTTAGAGGCAAGTGCCATGTGTTTTAGCATCATTTGAAAAATGAACAGTATCTCTTAGTCGTCATCATCAATTCCAGTGTAGTAGTATAGCTACATACCAGACAGGAATTCAAACCACTTTCTTTTCCCCACAATTTCTTACTGTTCTGCCTTGTAGTTCCTGTATCAGCACTTGTGATTTCTTTCCCTAAGTTAGATGGACATACACCCTTTTATCCATACCCTAGACACAAACAGTTAAGTAGATCTTTATTATTGTCTACTTATAAAGCTCCAGAGGTTTGTGTATGAGAAGACACAAAAATGATACTTAAAGACAAGTAAAGACAAGTAAAGAAAGCAAAAAAGTACTTTATTACTATTAATATGGAAGAACTAAAGAGCTTATTTTGTATTTAGTTAAGATCACAACGGCAGAAAGTCTGTTTGATATGCCATACCTTCTGTTTGTTTTTTAATTGTAAGGAGTTTGGTTTTGATCAAGACAATTAACTATAAATATAGCTGAGTTTTCTAACATCAGAGATAAAGCTTAGAAAAACTACAAAAGCTTTTTAAGAATATATTCTACTGTATACATAAGCATATATATCTTCAGGGCATGAAAACAGACACCTTTGTAATTGAATCCTGGAAAGGAGAAAGAAAGATATATAAAGCTGAGATTGTTTAAGATRCTATTAATGTGCAATTCTGAAAAATTATCAGACTTTGTGATTGCACAGAATCAGTATATGGCATGGTAGGTAAATGTATTTCATATTTCAGTTTTGTTACTGGAATGTGAAGTTTTCTCCTGCAGAATAAAAATAATGTCAAAATGAATAGAGTGGATTAAACTTAGGGTTATCACAAAGGGAGTTTTATCACCCAGTAATGTTTTCTTTCCAACCTTCCTGCCAGTCCCTCTCTGTGCAAATAAAGGGGAAATATCTGTAGCTCCTCAGCTTGTCCACATCCTTTACTGCTCATCTGCCAAAAGTGTATCTTTAGTACAATGATCAAAGCTATATTAAAACTTTTGCTTCTCTCTTGTTCATGCAGTATTTCTAGATCAAATCCTGTCTATACAGTCAGGTGAATTCTTTGTGCTGCAGTTCACTTGCCATTATCCCATTCAAAAATATTGTCTTTGGGATTTACAGGGAGATCTTTTATTATATTACTTCTACTTTTAGTGTGAAACTTATAGCAACATTAAATGTCTCACTACAAGTTCAGTGAAATAGCTGCAAAGACTGCCATCGATTTTAATGAGCTTTTAATCAGCCTCAAAGAAAGAAAATTCTAGCACTTATTTTCCTAGTAATACAAATCTGCACATTTAAAATAGTTGTAAAATAGTTATTTCAGTATACTGGAATGCATGCTGTGTGGAGGTTTCTTAGACAAAAGAAAGAATGAAGAAACTTAAAGGAATTGTCATGTTTCCTTTTAAATTTTGTCCCAGTTTCACATTGCTCCAGAAGACCTTGGTTTCCAACAGTGTTCATAGGTCAGTGTGGAAATGAACTCAAGTAAGGCTTTAGAAATGTATTTTTAGTTAGGCCATGCAGACAATTCATTGTGTGAAAATGGAGTATCTGTAAAAGCAGAAATAGAAGAGTAGTTCCATTTGGAAATTTCATCAAAAGAACCAATGTCTGAATACTTACAGACAGTCTTCAAATCCATCTATTAATATGTCAGATTTGTTTCCCTAATTCAGTCCTGAGCATATCAAAAATTTATTTGTAAGAAATTATGCGTGAATTGCCGTACCTTGGGCTTTGAGTTACAATGTTTATATTCTGCTTTAAAATAAAACAGTGAAACTGTTTTTACTTTACTCAAAAAAAAAAAATCCTAATTTTGAAATAATACAGGAGTGAATGAGGTAATGGTGGTTTAATATTTCATGTAGACCTCTTAATCAGCAAGTCATTTAACCCAATCAATGTAAGACTGAGTGTACTCTTAAAAGTATCCCATTTATGAATAAGCAATGACAACATCTTTATCACGTGAGTATATTTTATCAGTTATGCTTTCAGGAGGAGGAGAGTGTCATTGCATTTGTAGAAGTACACACAGCTTTTCACAAGGACTGTTACAATGGAATATACTGGGGAAAACAGTGCCAGGATTAATTTAAGACAGTGCTCACTAAACATGAGCTCTATACAATCACTTCCATCATCAATGTCTTATCRTTTACCTAATGCCTTATAGAGAAACAAGTATATATTGAGAGTTCATTTTATTCTTTGATAGTGGCCAACAGGAGCTGACAGAATTTGAATTACGGGACCAGGAAGCAGAGGGGTTGCACAAGGCCTACAGCGCTCCTGCTCTGCCGGCAGACAGTGCAGGGGGGCAGCTCTGGCTAGCAACAAGTTTGTGAGGAACAGTGATAGCTCTTCCTATCAGGAGCTTCAAAAGTAATAGGCCATGGAAAAATAGCAATATGTCCAACTGCTGCAGTTYGTGTTGATTGATCAACTCTCCAGCACACTGAGAGCAGAGCAACTGAAAACACTATCTGAGAGAACATGCTGCTTTTGCTGCGTTGGACCCATCAACAGAAGACCATGATATCCAATAGCACCATGGGGGCAATACACGATGCTAGCAAGAGGGTAGAGCTGGAAATGGTGGTGACCCTGCAGGACATGGAGCCACTGTTTTTAGCCCTCTGCTAAAAGTTCATATTGGCCCTTCTACGTTCCTCCTAGTTTCTGTAGGATCACTCTAAAGTAGAGCTGGAGGGAAACAGAGAGAACCCTATAATGCAGTCAAGACAGGAATCATGGTAGCTGCACATGGGTATCCCCATATTGCTGTGCTGGGTTGGTCATGAGCACTTGTCTGAGTCCCAGCAAGTTCCTAGCGTGTCTCTGTGTGTCTCAGGCACAGCTAATGAGGTGCAAACGAGGCTGTGCTCTGCACAGCACAGCAAAGGAGGCACATCTATCCCATAGCACTAACAGAATACCAAGTAAGACCTTCGTAGTACTCAAGTGACAACTCATTTGCACCACATACAGCCCACAACCTACACACCCCTACCTTTACCTACAAAGCCTCATCAATCCCCACCCTTCTGATCTTGCTGGAGCAACATGTTGCGACAAGCTGCTACTCATGAGGCTGGGGAAGGCCAGGGAAGACAGCAGCAAGCTCTGCAAAGTCACAGACAAGGAGCAAGGTAAGGCAGCTGCCCCAAGGGAAGGGAGCCAGCATCATGATACTGTGCAAAGTGAGATAAACCCCATGCCCAAGAACAGGACCAGGCATGTCTCAGTACTGCTCTACCACACATGCCTGCTTTGCTATGGGCTGCCCTCACTGAAATTATATTTGACTCTACACCCACATCACAAGCACCTGGCAGGACAGCACAAGCATAATTTCCAACTGAGGGGCTGCAGGAACACCAGGTGTTTCCAAAGACTCTTCTCAGTCCAGCACTGACCTGTAGGGCAGTCCCAAGCATAGGAAGGGCAAGAGCAGGAGCAGAAAGTTCCACGTGGCTCTGGAGAGAGGAAAACAGTGAAGCCAGCCCAGCTTGCTAGCTGGGCTCCCACTCGGATACTCACAGGGCATATAGGATATGCCTATGTTTGCATACAGGCAGCATCTGACATGTCTGAGGACGTGTACGAGCACACTGAGTAAAGGAGGGATAAGAATGGCAGCATGAAGTTTGGGTCAAGGCCATATCTCTTGTCTCTGCTTCACCCTCCCTTGGATAGCAATGGATAGCCTCCACAGTATGCCTCTCAGGCACSGAGGATGTGTCCCTGTAACAAGGAGAGCTGCATGACCAGATGGTGCCGAACAGGTCTGGGCAGATACAGCACATGTACAGGTCCTGAGTGCAGCAAAAGGGCCAAGCCATATGGCTTTGTGGGATAGGTATAAGGCAAAGGCACTGAAGAATGGAGATGGTCCAGACTCCAGTGTGTGTGTGTTGGGGGTGGGGGGATAGAGAATATTTCCGAGGAATTTCCCCCCAGCATCCTAGCTGAGGCACTCCCAGGGGGCCCCAGAGGGTGTATGATGGCCAGACAGCATAGCCCTAATAGTAACACACAAACACCTTTATTGAACAGAAAGACATAGCTAGCTAGCTGGCCTCTTCAGATTTGGTAGTTTTTATCTTCTAAGCGAAATGAGGATATTATATTTGCAGCTCCCTTGCTAAACAAATCCCATTTTCCAGTAGGAGCAGGCAAATGAAATGGCGTGGAGAGTTTCCTATTGCTTATTTGGAAATAAGTCATGTGAGCGATGATCTGTGCAGCAAAGAGGAAAAGTAACCTACTATAAAATGCAGTATGTACCAGTGTCAGCTGACACCCAATTGCAGTGCCATCCTAGACATGGGACCCTTTCTCTGAAAGGTTATACGATTTTCAAAAATATGCCTTTGAGGCAGTGAATGAAAAAAATTCTCACAAGTCCTATGTTTCCTTTAAGTTGTAAGTGATAACTTACTTGGCTTTTTTGATCAAAATTTACACTGAGTAGGGTGTGAAGAGAGACTAATGTAAGTGCAAACTATCACAGAAGAGCCTGTAGAAAGAATCTAAATTTTCTCATTATTTTTTATTTTACTTCTGTGGAACTATCTGTGTAAGAGGGCTGGCTTGGTCCAGATTTGATTATTCTCTTCTGAAGCCAGGCAGACTGGTAGAAAGAGAGCCTGGACTATCAGCATTCCTTTTTATTCTGCTTTATGGGAATATTATTTTGATTTTAAATTTACTAGTATTTAAAAGCTCTAGAAGTTACTGCAGTTGTTTGGTCACATAATAACAGACAGACTCTAATTTCTCATGCATGGCACCCAGCATGGTGTATCACTAAAAAGGCCCCAAACCTGCTCCTGCATTCTAATAAGTATGTGTGTCACTTTGTAGGAGATTAGAATCCTGTCCAAATTCTGTAAAGTCTAATAGAACAACAGTTGCCAAATGACAAAACCTATCAGAAGAAACAGAGTAAAAAGGCATGTCTTTGTTTCAGATCTTCACAGCTTCAGTACTGGCAAGAGAAACGTCAAGGTTTCCAAAGTAGAGCCAGTTAACCACTGTAACTGCTATTAAATATAAACAAGGACATAAAAATAGAGATGTTGGAAGCCAGGATAGGAACATTTGAAACAGTAGCTATGTATACAATTACGGTTTTGTTAACATCTCCCACTACCAGGGCGTGCAGCTCCCTGACTGTGACAGTACTGGGAACCGAAGCGTAGGCTTCTGCAGCTGATAGCATTTAACCAACAACAGGGAATTCCAAGGAAAAAGGTTCTCAGTAGAGCTGAGATCTAGTGAGACGAGGAAAGGGACAGCAAAGAGGTGCAGCTTGTTGCCCGTTACTGTGATGCACAGTACACCTCACACGGAAGGAGCAAGGACCTCTGATGTCTCCGTCCTTCACCCCAGTAAACTCCCCTCATCATAGTCAAGCCAAGCAAACTACGTATCGATAGCAGTGAGTTGTTTTGAAGGCTCTTAGGTGGGAAAAGAACAGAYTGAATCTATTCTGCTGCAGTGGCAATAAGACAATACACACTAGTGCCCTAAACTAAATAAAACCACTTGGAAAATACTATAAAAATGAAATCTTAATGGGCATCTAGTGTGTTAAAAATATCACCATTTTCTTTGCATAGACACAGCTGTTWAATAAATGCATTACTCAACACTGATCATCCATACAACATAGTAAATGAAACGGCATATTCTTAAGTAAGAATTATGGGCTTATCTGTACACAAAACCTGCATCCATTTAACTAAATCAGTAAAGAATTGGATGTAGCACAAGCCAAAATGTAGAGAAAATGGATTGGATAAAATTACATTGTATGTATCTATTCAGGACTTACAAATTYAGCAGCCTTGGTTTTTGCAGGTACAATATTGGTGTTACTATCATCTAAACATGACATGTAATGATCAAGACTCTGGAAGTAAGGAAGAGAAGGAGCAAGACTGTGATCCAAGGCTCACTGGAGGCCACACTGGCCTTTCCGTGAGCTTCTAAAGGAAGCCAGAAGTACAGGATTATTCTTCTGCAGAATAGCACAGAACTGCCATCTGAGGTGTGGCCACTATAGGACWACTACTAGTGTTTCAGTTGTAGAGAGGAAATAAATTAAAATAATGAATTGACGTCATTAAACCACTGTCGTGCTAAACATAYACTATTGTAAAAGATAATGAATGTTTTCAATTCATTATTTCAGGTTTTACAACAGTATCTCTGTGATAAATATTTCTACAAATTCTCAAAGTCATATACAGGAAGAAAAAGTCTACATGCTGTAAACAGCCACAAAACCAAAGACTTGTCAAAACAAAATGAGCTATAAAAACAGCAATATTCAGGCAACTTCACTCTCATTAAACACCTAATGATGCCACAGGCATATTAGTAGGGAAATGCTCATGAGGATCAGGAGACATTAGAAAAATAAATAAATAAATAAATAAAAGCCTTCTCCTAAAACCGCTTGCCAAGCTGTTTGTATATTCTGCCGCAGGCAGTTTATTGAAAAAGATGATGACGTGCATGGAGATAGTCAGTGGCTATTAGATGCTGATGATGGACAGGACAAACAGAAGAACTGATGCCAGAGATTTAGGGCTGCATTTTGCTTTCAGTTGTCTCACATGTCTCAACATTTCGTAGTATTTAAATGAATTTGTTACATAAAGCATTTCTCCTGTCTATGCTGCTCAGCAGCCATGTTCTCCTTTCTAGTATGGATTGTCTTGGGAAACTTGCCAAGTTGTGAAAGAGCAGTGCATAAAAGGAAATCATGCTCAAAAGCTGGGGGTGGGGAAAGCTGCAGGTGAACAGATTCAGTGCAGCAACATATGTACAATCTTCTATCTCAAAAAACACAGGGTGTAAGTGAAATAGGAACTAGAATACTTCTACAAAAAAATACATAGGGCTAGTAAAGCCTCGGAGCCACCACACTGATGCCTTCCAAGGAGGGCGGGAGCACAGAGCAGCAAGATTGCTCAGCACCTCACTGGCCACTGCTTTAGTAGATTAGAACTATCAAGTATTTCCCTTCAAAATGCTAGAAAAGCCCCACCCAGTTAGGGAGCCCATTACTGCCAGATGCTGAGTGCTTCTTTTACACTTAGTAAGGATCTCCATCTAGACTTTTTAATTAAAGATAGAGAGAAAGGAGGGTGCACCCAGCACCTTGTAGGAGTAAGCTATTACCTGCCTGTCAGGACACGCCCAAAAGGCCTGGCATTTCCTACAGAATTCAGTGAATGCACTCGTTGTTGTTAATATTAATTATTCTATTTATTAATAGCCAAGCTCTCAGGTAACTGTTGGTGTTTCACCTCTCCAAATCAAAGTGCTTTACAAAAGAGATCATTATCAGCAAAGAAACACAGACATCTACATTTGGGCTCTCACACATTAAAGGTGAACTAGGATGTTYTTTAAGTAGCTTTGCCAGTTGAGCTTTCCTCTAGCCATCTAGATCCAAGGATCTAGCAGATGCCTTGGAAACAGACCTTTAAATCTTAAATGGTTAGAGGGAGGAACAACTTTTCAGCTGAAGTTCAGTAAAACAAACACCTACAGGGGATTAGACAACCTGCACAGTGCTGTGCCTCCCTGAAAGACGCAAAGGTCAAGGACACTCTCACCTTGAAGTTCTGCAACATGGGACAACCTCAGGGTATCTCCACAGCAGACCAGCGATTCATTGCTGTGAGGTGCTGCTGTGGATTATGGCACTGAGCACTTTCAACTGCTCCGTCCCTGAAGACGAGATTTACTGTACCTTCACCATCTTCAGTTGTTACAGTAAAAGACAGGTGAGGAAATGTGCTTGAGCTGATAAATTTGGGGGCAGTTTTGCACTGCCTACAGACTAGGATTTTTCATCTTAATGACCTGCAGCTGAAACAGATGTTTTGCTTTAGTGTTTTAAAAGCACTTCACAAAACTTAACACTAATTTATTCTTTCACAGTGAAGAAAAAAGATGTTTGATATCATTACTCACATAACAGAACAATGTGAAAAATGGAAACAGATGTTTCTCATTTAAGCATGAATAAGAAGGAAGTGAAAGAAAAAAAGATGATGTAATAGTATTGATTAAGAGAAATATGATGGCTTGGTTAAGTCAAGACAATTTCTTATGGATCTCCAGTCAATCCAGAAAAATCTTTCTAATGAGTTGGTCCCTTGATTCAGCAAGCACGTGTAAGTGCTTAACCCCAGCTGTGGTAGTTCTCTCACATGCTTTATTTATAATATTTTTAAAAGGTGTATAGCCAAATGGATATTTTACAGTTAGGAGCCGGGGGTGCAAGGATCAGCAGCATTCTTCCTGAAAATAGTAAAGCACTGACTGTTCCATTAACTACAGACATCTAAACTTGAATGTCAGAAAAGAAATAAAGTCAAACTGAAAATACATTGCTCCTTGAAGCCAAAAGYGCTTTGATTTGACTGTAGCTCAGAGTATTATCAGGCCCCAAAGAGGCAAGTAGAGAGCCACTGGGTGCTTGGAGGGGCGGACTGCAGGGCTCCGCTCTGCACAGAGAGCCCGCTGCTCCCAGGACGTGGTGCCTGGCAAGAGGGGCCCCTCTGCGCTGGCAGCTGCCTCACCTCTCCCTGGCCCTGTAGAGGGAAAGGTCCAACTCTGGGAAGAGGCCTTTCCCAACAGAAACCTTGAGGAATCCTTCAGTGACTTTCACCGACTGAAATGTGACCCTTTCCCAGTGCACCAGTGAGAGAAAATGACTTGCCCGGGGGTGGGAGGGAGAGCAGAGCTGCGGAAGGGTGTAAGGCTCCCCTACCTGTGTGTGTCTAGCAGGATTTGGGTGCAGCCCAAAGAACACATCTTTCATTCAAGTTACTGGTTTTTTGCCTTAAACTTCCCTTGGAAGGTGAAGCATCCACACAGACCTGTGCACACCATCAGACTTGGAAAGACTGTTCCTCATCTCCTTTTCCTCTCTCCAGAGTAAAGCCTGGGCCACAACACTATCACTCAGCCACCCGAGAGCCGCCTCCCAGCACCCTCCAGCTTCCAGCCTGCCCAGGCTTCCCACCATGGGACAGAGCTGCCCTTCACAGCGCTCGGAGCTGGGCGAGAGGCAGGGAGCATCCCCACCACGGGAGCACCCTGCCGGACCTTGCTATGCGGAGGTCTGCTCTAGCAGTTTGTACTCCTTGTTACTCCTGAGAAAATGAAGCTCTTTCCAGCCTCACATTGGCACGAGGATTATTTTTAGTCCAGCTGCAATGACACATTCTGCCCTCTTCAGTGCACCCCAGCCCCAACAGGCCTGGCAGACATTTAGCTACTCTTGATGTTCACAGCAAGGAAAAATAGCAAAAGAAACTTTCAGATTTCTCATGAATTACAGCACTAAAAAAAATCATTTTATTGCCAGATTGTTCTGATCTATTAGGAACCACTGAACACAAATATAAAGCAGTAAAAAAATCCTTTCTACAAACGATTTTATTTTTAGTTTTCAATTTTCTTTCTTAGAAGAAAAATTGAAAACTAACATTCTCATTCTCTTGTTTGTATTTAAGAACAATACTCCAGTTCTAGAAAACCGTGATTTTCCACTCACCTTTTACGATATTGAAGTGTTTCTGAGACTGACACTGACTTCAGCATAGCTGCATTAGGGAGGGATTTGGTCCTGTGTGTGCAGTCCATGGACTGTGCATGTAGAATTAATAATCTCGTTAACATTACTATATGCAAATACTCCCAAGATGTAAAGAGAGATTTGTATTTCAGATTAATATTTTATGGGAATTTTGTGTGTACACGATAAATGAATAAATGGAGGGACACAAGGGGACATGCAGAACATGTGCATCATGTGAGAATTGCATTAATTCTTTAATGTTTGCAATGGCCACAAGATGGTTAAGGAACAAAAAGATTTACTACTGTAATTACATAGGAGGAGAGAATAAGAGAAGAAAAATGAGAGATCAAGAGAGTTGTTTCATGTTACCAGTGTCTCTAGCTGCAGAGCTGGCTTGAGAGGTTCAGAGAACCCTCCTGCCCCCATTCTTTGCACCCTGTGTGTCTTCTTCTGCCTGCAGATCACCATCCCTTTAACTGTGCCAATTCAACCGTTTGCATGTTCATGCTCTAAACCAGCTCTTAATTACAACATGGAATCACACCCTTCATCTCTCTGGTCTCTCATTCATTTTCAGCTGCTCTATAATAAGGGGCAATACTATATAAAATCTCAGAGCTGGTACAGTCCTGCAGAGATGAAAAAAGGGGCACGGTGGAGAGACTGAGAATAGGTCTCTGTGATTTGGGCTTTAAAAAGAAGAGTTATTTGGAGAGAACTGTCATTGGCTCCCCACTGTTTCAGCTCCTGGGTCACCCCCTTCCTCACCTAGCTGGTTGGCCTTATTCCATTGAAGTTTTATTGCTACTCTGGAATGACMTGAAGCTCTCTCATGCTTTAACTATAAGAAATGTAATATTGTATTTGTCCAAAAACCTACATGAGTAAAGAAGATCCCCGAGGGGATATTATTAACTGCCTGCTACTTATCATTGATGGTTATTCTCTGAGATAACTCTCCTGTTTAATCTTTATGCTCTCGACAATAACCCTTCTCTCTTTTTGATCAAGTGTTTAATTTTCTTGAAAGATTTTCTCCGACTTTAGTTATTATTGAAAGGGATTTTAATTTTACCCCAACTCTTTAATGGCTAAATCTTGCATATCCATTATTTCAAACAGGGGTATTTCAGTTATTCTAAGTAAACAGTTCAAGGATTTGGTCTTGATAGGTAGCTGGAAATTTTAAAATCAAAACAAAATTGAAATTGCACTTCCTTTTCCACTTCAAAATAGAGTTTTTAGTCTCCCTGAGTGACCTGTCAGTGTATTGGAATAAGAAATGGGTACTGCTACAGAGCACACTCTGGTGTCAGAGGAGTCTGAGTGGCAGCCCTGTATGTGAAATCAGTTAGCTAGTTATTTCATCTGCAGCTGATCAAAGACAAACAAGATAAAAAAGACAAACAAAGGGAAGTGTTGGTGCAAAATGTATTCTTATTTTCCTAGTCTCCACAGAAAATATTATTTCTAAATTTCCTCTAATTGTTCATAGAAGAACTTTTAAGAATAATAGGAGAGAAAGAGAAAGAAAAAGCCAGCAGAGGTTCAGCAGAGAGCAAAGACAGGAAACCCTTGAAATCTGGTTGCTTTCCCTTCTCACAAGCATCCGCAGTCCTTCCCAGCTGTCACTGCATCTCTGCAAACCCACTAGGAGTGTAGATCACAGGCAAGTATCTAACAATTTAATTCCATTTAGGGCAGCGCAAATCTCTTCCAGAGCCAATAAAACATTAGAATGGGCCCACAATTCTGGCGGCTCTACTTTGCGTTACAAAAACTGGCATACTGTCTTTGTTGTGAGAGTTGACTGGGTGGAGCAGACTTGCAGAGCACCTTGTTCAGCTCCCGGYAGCTGAGCTAGGGCTCAGCCCAACATCTTGAGCTATTTGGGAGGTTTTCTCATGTCCCACGTAGCCTGATGCAATACAGCCATTTATTTGCCTTCCTCTCCCCTGCTCTGCAAAACCCCTTCACAGCCCCCCTTATTGATTTACTCACAGGATAAAATCAGAGAGATGCCAGGAGAAGCGTGGGATGCTGCTGCTCAGCAGCAGAAATTCGCATGAGAAAAAGACCTGTGTGAAAGAGCAGGGCAAGGCATTTCCTGACACTTTAAGAAAAACAATGTGGTAGCTGAAAGTGAAAGGGCCCAGCATCTAGACCACAGATGCTGGACTATGTACATCTAAACCTACACATCTAAGCCTCAATTTCCCCATCTGTTAAAAAAAAAAAAGAGAAAAAAAGAAAAGAAAAAAATGGCTTGAAATACTTCCCTATTCCTCATCAAAGTTACTGGGGTTAATTAATTAATTAATGTTTGTATAACACCATACTGCCAGAAAAATCTTTCCCCTGAATCCATGTATATTCAAATATTTCAGCTGAAGAGTTAAATAAATTTTACAAACAGGCATGTGACAGGATATATACATGGGAACAGATAATCTTGAGATGATATCCTTAAAATTAACCTAATATTGCAAAATCTTTAACAACAATTATTTACTTTCCCTGCTACATTTCTGTTAAGGCAGYTGGACTCAACAACCCCATTTGCTTTCGCAGCATCTGATGCCAGAGTACATACGTAGTACGAGTGGAAAGAGCACAGCAAGAGAGAGATGTAATCACCAAAGAAATGGAGCAACAGACTTAAAAAGAGCATGAATCTCACAGCAGGTCAGTTGAAGTGGCAGCTGGGCATTTCTGGGCTAGTACCAAGTGTCCACCACGGCCTTATGAGAGCCTTGTGGCTTTAGATTTTATCTCCATTGACTAAAATGTAAACATATTTTCTAACACTACTATCACTTTACAAAAAGTACTAGCTCAGCCTTAGCATGGGACAAACTTTCTCCAATACCTGATTTTTCTAATCTCCAAGACTCAAGCAAGACGTGTGTGGAGAATCTTTTTGTGCTGCCCCTCACACTTACATTCGAATCTTCCCTGCTTACTGAGCCACGGGCTGTCGCTCTGAAACAGAGGACATTAACAGTTCAAAAAGAACAAACCCCTGCAGATTAATCACCTGGCTTCAGTGTGGACCCAGTTCCAATCAGCAGACAGGGTGAAAGCAGAGTATCTCTGAATATCCCGTCTGCCTGATAAGCATGTTAGTGGATCACTACACCCGCCTTTGACATACATGTAGCATACGCATCCTATTCCACTGTTTATTTCAAATGAATACCAGAGTTATGTTACTATAGTCACAAAACTGGCAACTGTGTAGCCATTATATGATTCTCTTCACATTCTCCCCTTCTCTGTGTCAGTGAAATAGTATCTATTTCATACCTCTTTATTTTTAAAGAGAATGTTTTACTGCTTCCCAAACACCACTAAACTGCTACGTATCTCTTCCAAGTCTGCCGTGCAGTAATCCTTGCAAAACAATCTCCACACATTGAGAACCTTGCTTTGCTAGAAGTTGGTCACTGATTCATGGTATKCCTGCTCCTTCATAAACTGCTAGTGTTTTTATTGTTACTTAGCCCAGTTGCTCCCCTGCTGAGGGGCAGTAAGAGAAGGAAACATGATTAACTGYTGGCCAAAAGGATGACAGACCCATCAAAAGCTCTTTGCCAAACCTGAATATAGCACAGACAGGGCATGGCACTTAATTCTCTGGAAACACAGAGAAAAGAAACAGCTGACAAACCAGTTGTGCCATCAGCACAATTTCCCCCATCTCACGATAGACTAAGGTCACAAAAGACAAATGGTATATCGCATTAACCAGTTAAACAGACCTGAGCTGCTTGAATTTATGTAACAATACTCCCCCCATCACCATAACCCATTTCTTCACCCCTGCCATCCCAGCCCTCCATGGTTCGGGAGACTTTTTGAACAGCATTAAATGAAGTAAATACCAGCTCTATTTCTTGACGATTTCTTATTCGTCTCCTTTCTCTTGTTGGGTCAAATCTCAGTCCCTCTGGGATCCAGATTTGGCCTATTAGCTGGGAAGGGTGAACCTCCATTCTCATTTCTTCCCTTCACCTATTCTAATAGCTTATTTCCCATGTTTCCATTTTTACAGCCCTTAGTGGCTACAGGAGCGTGCTGCTTTGATTGCTTTTACTTCATCCTTCCTGCAGGTCATATGGGTCAGTGGCATACCTGGAATAAACTGGGACTGTTATTTCAACCGTCAGTCGTGCGTCAGCTGAAAGGCAGAGTCCCGCTGGCAGGGAGACTGAAGCAGTACGGAGCAAAGCAGCGGACAATGCCTTTGATGGCAACTGTGCATTTCAGCTCCCAACTGTTAACAGGTATCCATGGGCACCGTTGTTCCTCTGGCCCYGTTTCCCTTTGATAATTTTGTGTTGCTATTGGGGCATTTCCCCTGTGACAATGCACCACAGGCTAGATCTTCCACAGATTAAAATCAGCACTGACCTGGGCAGAAAGCAACACTGCTTTTTCCCCGAGCTGAGGATTTGGCCCTGTGTTCTGAATAGTCCCCATGGACCTCATCTGATGGCCTCATCAGGCAGGGCACAGAGGAGCATCAGATTTGATTAAGAACACTGTGAGTGGGGTACGCTCAGCCCAGTTCCCCAGAAATGATCCTTTACAGACAGCAAACTGGATTCTACAAAATGATCCACATGGGGGGTTACCATAAATACAATGAGGCTTCAAATATCCTTGTAAAACTTCGGCCTGTGCTGGGGTCACAAGCCCTGGGCTTGAGAACGGTTAATTCACCACTTCTTCATAGAAGCAACAATACTGCTGAGAGGGATGCAAACATGTTTGCTTTATGATGACGCACAAGGACTCTGCCTGGAGTCTCCCAAACAAGCCTTTGCTTTCCTTTAGTGGCATGCAAACAGCTCATGCTACATGCTTTAAATGGGATTCAAGTCATTTTTTTTCATTGCTACTAGAAAAGGTACTGCTGGAGATAAAAGCAACTGTCTCAGAAGAGCAGGTATGACATCTGGTACATAGCACCAAAAATAAATCTTTAACTTCTCATACCTGCCAAATCTGCTCCAAGGAAATAAACCTGGGAAATATTACAAATGCACACTCTTCTCTGATTTCAAAGGAAGAACTGACCTATTTTTTCTTTGCCCATTTTATACATTTCCTAYGACAAGATCAGTTTGCTTAAAACAATGGGGTATGTTTGGAGTAATCAAAATCATAAAAGAAAACTGCATGCAAACGAAAAAGCCAAGCAGCCTGATGTTTGCTTTGGAGGTAGTTCACGCTAATACCACTATTTATAGCGCAGCAGCACCTTAGGGACCCACTCATGCTCAGCACACCTACTTGGTAGACACTATACAAATATGAAATTTGATAGTCCCTCCCCTGAAGTGCACTCATATTTCTGATTTATGGAGACTGGTTGTGTAACTCATCCATGCTCTTGGGAGTGGTCTTTTGTTCAATTATTTTCTCTGGTCATATTTGTGTAATAAGTRTTTTCCATACCATTTTAATAGCTCATTTGGCTTACAAGAAGATGGGAAATTTGTGTATTGGAGAAGATGACCTACTTAAATCAGGAACAATTAAAGATCCACTTCCTATTTACAAGCTTGACTGAGGAACCACACAGGAAAATCAAACTGAAGAAGTTCGGAAATGTTTCAGTGCTCGGTCATACTAAAGGGTCTATAGGGGGATGAAAAAGGAAGTATTATGTGATTCTTTCCTAGCAATGTAAAAAGGATACATTTGGAGGCTGTCACCACCCTGATCGCTCATCTGATTTTATTAGTCCTCATTCTTTATTCTTATTGTCTTTGGTTTTCTGTGCTTGTCGTTGAAGTTAGTTATGTTATAGACATCTGCTTAGCATATTCTATATGAAAATGCAAATGGAGATGAAAAACAATAAAATAAATATATGCAGCTTCCATATCATGYGTATTTGACTGTAGAATGTCAAACACAAAAGAATTGTTTATCACTGCAAAAGTCTGCTTTTTCATTCTGTGCATTACTTTTTTYACCAGCAGATGGCAGTTTGCCATTATTTTAAATAGGCTCCTTTGTTAATATCAGATGTCTTAAAGTTTTAAGTGACATGTAGAAAGTCTTTAGCTAATATCAAAGCTAACTTTTAATTTAATTTTCTTCTACATCACCCCCTCTAGAAAGAGTAATCAGAACTAAACTATTTATTTCAGCTTATGGCACTGCTGTTGACCCACGCTAAACATTATCTATGCAGAGTTATCTGACGGCAGGTTCATCCAGCTTCACTGGGCATGATCAAGCCCCAGACAATCACCATTGCTACCAGCCCCCCAAAGCAGACCTTACACTCGCTGATTCCCAGCCTGTGCTCAGGGAGTTACACACAGTATTATTAACCCTGGAAACAAGGGCACTCTGAAGGATGTGACTCTGCACAAAGGGGCCACTAGCTTATTTCTCTCTGTGCTGCTGGACACTGTCTGAATTTTCGGTGACAAAGAGTTGAAGCTGCTGGGCCACTCTTGCTGTGAGGGGCCGAAGAGAAGGCCAAGGTTGTGCCCAGAGGACTCCTGGGGAGATGCAGCTCATGGGGTGCCACCACAAGTCCTGCTGCTGCCCAAGAATCTCATTTAATTTGCTCAGAGGCCCAACTATGAGGCCATYGCTGCCAGCCTAACGCAGAGCTGAGAACAAGCGTTTGCTTAGTGCAAGCCTCTAGCTGTGAGCACAGCAAAACAAGGGGATGGGTCTGTCAGTCCAAAGCGGCCTCAGCCCCTTCAAGGCACAACTTTCCCGTGGTCCCACGAGCTGCCCCTCACTGCCACGTGCAGCTGTTGCAGGCAGAGCAGCATCCTGTAAATCCTAAAACTAGGCACCCAGGGGGACTGATGCACCAACAGCCTCACTTCCTACTGAGCCCAGGGTGGCATTGCTCAGCCTGTCTGAGCCCGTCTTCCCCCTCTCACCCCGATGTCTCCCACCTTTGTGCCAGTACTGCATTCAGGCCAACCTGATGAGGAAATCAGTGAGCTTTTAGTCTGATTTGTCCCCTCATCCAACTCTCTGCCATCAACCACAGCACACAACAGCTCCTTCTTGCAGCAACAGCCACAAAGATACCAGAATAAAGTGATCTCATATATCCTGGCTTCTGCAGGAAACACCAAAACAGCAACAAGGCGCAAAACTCCTCTCAACCTGCCCCATGGGCATGCCAGCTCAGCCTGACACAAGACAATGACATTTCAGGCATAAACACACTTCTGCCAGCTCTCCAGCCACACAGCATGACAGCAGGCTGGAGCAGGCCTGTGTAGAGAGCAAGAGCAGGAGGGAATAAAGGGTTTCCCTCACCTCCCACAGGCTGGGGAGAGACTGGTTTTGTGGCTGGGTTGGGATTTGTTAATTTGTTTTTTCATTTTGCTTACATGACAAACTGCCTTTTCCCTAGGGCTGCACATGTCTTCTGAAGTCCTGTAATTTTTGAATTTCTCTGTGTTCCCTCTGTTTCCACACTGAAGTGCCAAATAGGTTAAAATCTAGAGATCATTTTGCATCTGTTAAAGAACTAAAAAAAGCTAAAAGCCTCTAAACAAAGAGTAGTGATGCGCAACAGCACACCAGTGCGGTATACAAAGCAAGCTATCTTGGGAATGCAGTGGGTTTTTTTGTTTTGTTTTGTTTTTTTTACAAGTCCCACATAGCCTCTTACTAATGATCTGCACAGAGAGAGAGAAATTCACCAGTGGTATTAAATTAGAAGAAACTGAAAACAACAGAGAGCAGATGCATCTTACAAATAGGCAAAGGAAGGTGAAAAACATGGGGAGGAGAAAGCAAACGTGATTCTATTTGGGAAAAAACAGAGCGCATTACAGTTTGGGAAACAACAGGAAAAATGTATAGACAGTACTAGGCACAGGTGGACAGGGAAACTGCTAGGTATAGCATTCGCATTCCTGTGCCACTGAATACTTTCATAGCAACATGCCCCCCTCTATGCAGGCTGGGGCTGGATCTACCTCAGGAACTGCAAACAGGCACAAGGAGATGAGTTAACAGGAAGGGAAACTTTGCTTTGAACATCACAACAAACTGCTGTCACCAACATGAATGATGTACTGCCACAAAGCTCATCATCAAAGACTTTTAAAGCTAGGTTGAACAAAATACTCCAAAATGTGCTGAAAGGAACAGGTTAGCACTAGCTGGGGGAAAGTGCCTAATGGGACCTTTTCTCTAACTTAGGAGATCCCCAAAAATGCAGGACTCGGGTACATAGAATAGTGAACTTCTCACATGCAGAACCGTGCTTGTAAAATAATGCTGATAGAATACCAAAAGCTAAAAGCATGAATCACATAATGACTTTTTTAGCCTTTGATAGCTCCCAAACAATCACACAGGCTGAAAATACACGTTAATCAACCTCTTTTCTTAGTGCGTGCAACAGCATAAACACAGCAGATGTCCAAGCAAATCTGATACCATCCCATCAACTTTTATTTCCATCTGGGAAAAACTTTAGATAATATTAAAAGTCAATTTAACATCAGTTATTACTCTGTTTGATTATTGCATTCCTAAAATAATGGGTTCCAAAATTGTATTTTCCAGCTGAAGATTAAAGAGCGACTTCTAGGCTTCCTACCTTCTTTAATAAAGCAAGATTCAGTCTAGTCTCAGAAGTTGAACATTAATATAGAGGAGATTTGCTGTCATCTTAGTAAGTGTTAGCAGTAATCATTTAGCATTTCCATTACTTTCCCACCTAAACTTCATCTACTCATGTTGAAAAGCAAGCTAGAATTCTCATACCCAAACATCACCTTCTTCTTGCAGGTACTCAGGGATACATTCCTCTGTTGGACGCCAGCTTTTCAGCTCTGCCCCACAGAGAGTGAAAACAAGTTCCTGTCTCAGGGCAGAAAGAGGATTAGTTCCTGGGCCTGCTGTTGGGGATATTAGGGGGGAGAGGGAAAAAAAAAATCCACATCCTTACAAGAATTCAGAGCAGGACTATGGCACAGACTTTGTCTGAGATACTGCATTGCCATTTTTCAGAGACACTCTGGCTACATCAGGAGGTCTAATCACCACACAATACACTCATACTTGCCCCAAAATCTGTTCTAAAGCCCGAGTACTGTCAGCCACTTCATGTTCCTGTGCTGTGGGTCACACTGACAGTTAAATCAGCATGTGGACTGTGCCTGGGTTAGCCACTCTATATATGTGCACTACATCAGGGGGAAGGAAGAGCTGCAATCCAGGCCTAAGAGCCAGGATGTGCATTTCCCCCCACTTTCCCCAGGTTTAATGCCATAAGCAGAGCAGCAGCCAACTGACTTATCTGTAGTCAGCACCTTCCGTTTTCCGAGTTGCCTATCAGAGCACAGAGGAGCCATCATGCTGCAGAACTACAGAACCTCACTTTAACCAGATTTTCCACTTCCCTTATGACCTGCCATGCCAAAATCTTTGCTGTTGGAAGAGCAGGAGATGAAGGCTGATCAAAACCTGCAATTTTGCCCAGGATACACAGCAAAGATCTAACTAGAAATTAATGGTTTGGACTATATTCCTTCCATATAATTTGTTATGCCCCAAAATATCTATATGGGGTAACTTAGAGACAAGAGAGGGTCGAGTACAAGTTTCTTAATGAGGAAACACAGTAGTGCACCATGTAGGGGGGCAGAAGAGATTGCAGACTGGCAATATTTGGCTCTATAGAGATACAGGACTGTAAAACAGGAACAGAACAGCCTAGGGATAGAGCTTCAGGACATTAAATACCTGGTGGCTGAGAGCTGGTGCAGCTGCAGCAACCAAGTCTTCATGTGCGTCTGAGCAGGGCTGCAGGATCCCTCCCGATGGAGGCGGACGTGGGTCGTGTCACGTGTGGCTTTGTCCCTGGAGTCTGGCTTCCTGCAATGTGCTCTGCAGAGGGCAGCAGCTGAAATCAGCTCAGAAACTGAAGCCAGTAAAGGGGGGAAAAGAAAAGTCAGACTGTCAGGCGACATGTCTTGCTGTGAGTATGCCCCTGTGTTTTCTGCCTTTGCCTGTTGGTTTCTGGGTTGAATTAAGTCCTAGAAATCACTGTCTTGAACCAGGCACCACAAAATAGAGCTTCAGAATAACYGGATATTTTTTTAAAAAATTGCACTATAATGTGTACAGCAAACATACAGCAGAAATCCATGATTTGACTATGTGTGGAGGAAGCCATATCCCCTCAGAAACCAAACTACAATTAAAACCAGGAATGAAATAATACATGAGTACCTACAGAATGGAAAACACCCTGAAACGAAACATATTCGAAATTTAATTTCTAAAAGAAACAAAAAGAACCTAGAGAGTCAAATCCCCTTTCACATCCTGGCAGTAGGCAAACTCCTGAAGGCCCAGCTTAGCCACAACTTCTGTTGGGTTTTGTGGTAAGTTCTCTCTGATTAAAAACCATGTTTTTAATCAGGAGGAGATCTTTGGTCAAATTGCACACTGCTACGCACTTGGCAATTCTTCTACTCAGCCAGAGTGCGGGATAAATATAAGACTAATTCCTCAGCCAAGATTCATCTATTGTGGAACTTATGATGAAGTAAGAATATAATCACTAGGTCAGTGGGGTCTATAAATTACAAGTGCTCCAACGGTTACTAACAGAAGAAACAATAAGACTTCCTGGGTTTCATTTACGGCTACGAAGCTTGTTTACTGGAAATAAGAATCTTTACCCTGGAGTGAATTTTGCTGAATGAAACTCTTAAAGTTTAAGTAAATGCAAATAGCCTACACTGAAAATGTGAAAAATAAACAAAATATCATTTAATTTAATTTGGGTATCCAAGCAAGTCATTCAGAAGTCTGTTTAATGTTTAGAAAGAAAAAGCCTTAGTTCAGTCTCTACAAATGGTTTCAGTTAGTTCCATGACTTACCATCTCATGAGGATAATCTGCTCCTAATAAGGACAGTTGCTTAGATTTATTACTCCACTGAGGTCTTGTTAAAGATCTAACAAAAATCCTACTTAATGAAAAGGACAATAGAATCTTTAAAATCAGTGTAGGGTTTAATTAGAACCTGAAACAGAATCCATGCCTTTATGCATAAGAAAAGCAAGAAGAGATTTCAAAGCTGTCTGAATACATGTAATTGGCAAAAACTATCCATTGAGCCAAAGTTAAAAAAAATATAGGCTATCATATGGAAATTGGAGTCTATTAATAAATAACAAACTTGATACATGTGCACAGCACTATTTTTTTCATGTATTTTTTAATTTGTCTAATTTGCTGGGCATATTTTAGAGCAAACATGAGACACGCTAGCTGTAAAGTTGAACAAATCCAAAAGGGACAAAAAAAGACTGGTTGAAATCAACGCAATAACACGCACCAGCGTTTAAAAACATTCCATAATGTTCCCAAAGAGCGCACACAAACCGCGGCAGTCTCAGAGCAAAACTGCTCTAATCTGTGTTCCCGTGTAGTCATTACTCACACATGGGAGTATACAATTCCTACAGTCATTTTTCATGCATGAATAGTTTAAAACCCMAAATCACTGACATTAAATASACAAGGGGGACCTCCCTTTCAAAAGTTAATGTCTTAGGAACAACGAAAGGCAGGTGCAGACAYCCGTCCCCGTGCCGGYGCCGCTCTCCGTGAGCAGAGGCTCTGGGGGCAGCTGCTGCCCTGCAGCTGGGSCTGGACCTTCCCCAGCCACTGGTCACCACCGGCCGCTCAGCCCCAGCGGCTCAGAGCCAAAGGCAGCCGGGTCATGACAGGACAGGGTGCAGCAAAGRCTCACAACTTCTCCCTTCCCACCACAACACTCTTTGGGAAGAGAGGTCAGCTCAACAGCTGCTCAGGGCAGGCAGCTTCCTTCTTGGGAGAGCATAAATTCTGAGAGTAAAGTCCCGTAACCTCTTTCTGCTTTAAGAAAAAGGCACTTTCCCTTCTCTGCTTTTCCCCAGGACAAAGGAGGCATTAGCTGGGGGGAGTGGGCACACGCAGATGGCCTCCGCACAGAGAGCAGTCGCATGTGAAGATGGCTCTGCGCAGCAGCAASGAGCGTAACATGGTGGCTCGACAGGGAGGTGACATAAAATGGTGGCCCAAGAGGGAGGTGACACAAAATGGCGGTCGGCGCCCGTGGCTGGTTCAATTTCCCCYGGCACAGTCCGAACAACAAAGCAGAAGAGCCAGCAG
Organism: Rhea americana; assembly: GCF_003343005.1. NCBI lineage: Eukaryota > Metazoa > Chordata > Aves > Rheiformes > Rheidae > Rhea > Rhea americana. Next base: position 14,222,692 of record NW_028186149.1, read on the forward strand.
GAAAACTCCAGCCTGCACCCGGTCTCACAACCCCACCTGGGGAATGGCCCTTAGAAGAGAGCACATTGCYATTCCCTCTGCAGCGAGTCACTCCCTCATGCCCCGCTTCAATGCATTCTGCCCGCGGTACGCTTCAGCACGGGCCACGGTAAGCGGCCCATTTGCTATTTAGGCTTTTCTCTATATGAAATTACAGCCCTTGGCAGTGCTACGCTAGGCAACCAGCAGCTTTGCTTTTACAGCGCGTTCCTGTGTGAGTGAGCAGCAGGGTTACAACCGTCGCACAGAACAGCCAGAGGACCTGAACGACTCCCAGCCTCGAGTTTCACAGGCACAGGGACACCTCCGCAACTGGGACGCGGCAACAACATGCCCAGGCAAGCCCCGTATCGGGCCAGGAGGGGCCGCCGGGCACAACCCCGGCGCGCCCGCCCCRTGCAGCTTCAGGCCGAGGCCGCGCAGTCCCGCCGCCGCTTCCCCGCCACGGTGAGGTCGGCGCCAGCCCTTGCTGCAGAGGGAGCCGCTCCCGGCCCCAGCCCCGGCGCTCGTCGACGCCATCGAGGCCGCGGGCCCGGCCCGCCTGTCCCCATGGCGACGGGACACGGCAGCTCAAGGACGCGGCGCCCGCCGCCAACAGCACCGAGCGGCAGCGAGCCCAGCGCCGGTGGGCAGCGCGGAGCGCCCGGCCGCACCGGCCCAGGCCTCAGCCTCAGCGCTCCCCGCCACCGGCGCGGCTCGGGCTCGGGCTCGGGCTCGGGCAGGGCCTGCTCACAGCCACGCGTGTGCGGAGAGGGAAGCATGCAGCAGTGCTTAAAAAAAAAAAAAAAAGCCCTTTCTTCTGCGTATATATTTTTTTCCAAAGCAGATGGATGATTCTTCAATGTGCCTCAGGCTGGAGATTGTTAGCATAATTAAGAAGGGGAAATGCCCAATATGAGGCCTCTGTGAGAGCCATATTAAAACACTTAGTGTGCAGTGCATCCTGGGGCTTGTATTCCTCAATGACCTTTTTAAAGAAATATGTTCTGAAATCGCTCGTCGGGGTCTGTGGGCAGGCACAGATGTTTACAGATGTTAGCCAGCACTTGAAATGGTATTACTGATTCCGCTTGGTGACAGAGAGCTCATTTTCCATTCCATCTGCATAGCAACTGGAAATGTAAATTTAATGCTGCTTTTTTTTTTCCCCCGTTCTTTTGCTGGAGACACAAAACCCTGCACAGTTTTCAAGGCACTGTGGAGAGCTGTGAAGCTGGGATGCGATCTCGGAATATCCCAAGCACTCTGTGCCGTCTTTGAAGCTAACAGACAGGACTACATCTTGGTGAACTGTCACTAAGCTATGATAAAAATACAGTTGAAAAGACATTAATAGCTGCCAGTGGCAATTCCAAGCAGTATTCAGGATCTCTAGTTAGTTAATGTGCTGTGTAGTCCATTTGCCATATGCATAAAACAAAAGCTCTTTCTGGTTATCAGATGAACTGAATTAAAAATCTTGGGCCAAATGTTCCTCTCCCATATTAAGAGTTACGGGAAGGGCATTTTCCTAAAGCACATCCCCTGAGAATGCCCGCAGCAGCCTTACCCTGTCTGCCCCTTTCCCAGGATGGACTGGGGTCCTTTTTCCAGGACGAGCCACTCCAAGGAAGCTGGCCCCAGCCATGTGGCTGCTCTGTGCACTTGCCTTGATCCAGGACCTGGGATTCACCATGCAGCCCTGCGTAAAGATGCGTCCATGTCTAACATGGCTGCAGGCACAAGTTTTCCACTGAATATTAGAGCAGCTACAGCAAATGGCCTGACACTGCAGCAGCCTGGCACTGCCAGAACATACAGAAGATGTGAAGGAATACAAGTAAAGTGCCTTAATTTCTTCCATGCATCATTACACGCCAGAAGAGGAAACAGTTCCCCACAAGGCTTCAATGAACAAAAAGTATAAACTATGAGCCTACAATTAGCTGGGGCCACAKATACAAACATTCTGATAATCACCTCAATGAGTAGCTAAATGCTTCAATGATAATACCTGAAACCTTAAAAATGGTAGTCAGATTTTAAAATCAGACTGAAAAAACCAAGTAAACCAAAAGGGAATATAGAGCTGCTTTGGAAAATACTCGTGCAGAGTAAATCTAGTCAGTAGCAGAAGCTGGAGTTACTCATAAACTCCTCTGGTCCTCAGATCTGCTCCTCCAAAGGAAAAGCACTTTGGGAACCTGACAGACGCTTTGTTTTTGAGCACTCTGCCAAAGAGCTCAGATGCCAGCTAACATATGAGTTCACTCAGGTGAGCCAACAGGCATGTCCCACATCTGTTACAGCCTATCCACTGGCAAAACCAGCACCCAGTTTTCTCTATAAAACTAAAAGCAAATAAATAAATGAACAGTAGTTATTAAAAAGCAGGAGGTGTTTTCTTTGCACAAAATTCAAAGTGACATTCTGCCAGTACTAAACTCAAACATGCTTGGCAAAAGAAGTAGGCAGACTACTTCTGCTGTCACTATGACTGGTGCCATCTTACTGTCACCTTAGTTTTCCTTCTGTTGTTCACTGGTGCTTTTTCACACACATGTACACACAGATACACCCATCTACTAAAACAAAATGCAATGAAGCGTCTACTCAGCCTTATATCTGCTTAAACTGATCATGAAGCCATACAACACACTAGGAGATACTTACAGGCGTTCTCAAGAAAATACAATTAAGCTTAAATCATAGAATCATAGAATCAGTAAGGTTGGAAGGGACCTCTGGAGATCATCTAGTCCAACCTCCCTGCTCAGCAGGGTCACCTAGAGCATGTCAGACAGGGTTGCATCCAGG
>NW_028186149.1:14225716-14266394 GCF_003343005.1 Rhea americana
GCCCCGTCCCCTTGACACCCTCCCTTCAGGTACTTGTACACAATGATCAGATCCCCCCGCAGTCTTCTCTTCCCCAGGCTGAAGAGGCCCAGCTCTCGCAGCCGTTCCTCACAGGGCAGGTGCTCCAGCCCTCTGATCATCTTTGTAGCCCTACGCTGGACTCTCTCCAATAGCTCCATGTCTCTCTCGTACTGGAGAGTCCAGAACTRGACACAGTACTCCAGACATGGCCTCACCAGGGTTGCGTAGAGGGGCCGGATCATCTCCCTTGACCTGCTGGCAACAGTCTTCCTAATGCACCCCAGGAGACCATTGGCCTTCCTGGCCACAAGGGCACACTGCTGGCTCGTGGTCAATCTGTCATCCACCAGCCCTCTTCTCTGCAGAGCTGCTCTCCAGAAGGTCAGCCCCCAGCTTGTACTGGTGCCTAGGGCTATTTCTCTGTTGCAGGACTCTGCACTTGCCCTTGTTGAACCTCAGGAGGTTCCTCTCYACCCAACTCTCCAGCCCGTCCAGGTCCCTCTGAATGGCAGCMCAGCCCTCAGGTGTATCAGCCACTCCTCCCAGCTTGGGATCATCYGCAAACTTGCTGAGGAGGCACTCYRTCCCCTCATCCAGGTCATTGATGAAAAAGTTGAACAGGATGGGACYCAGTACTGAGCCCTGGAGAACTCCACTAGCCACAGGCCTCCAACTGGACTCCACGCCACTGATGACAACCCTCTGAGCTCTGCCTTTCAGCCAGTTCTCAATCCACCTCACTGTCCACTCATCTAACCCACACTTCCTGAGCTTATCTAGGAGGATGCTAGGGGAGATAGTGTCAAAAGCCTTGCTGAAGTCAAGATACGCAATGTCCACTGCTCTCCCCTCATCTRCCCAGCCAGTCATTCCATCCTAGAAGGCTATCAGATTGGTTAAGCAAGATTTTCCCTTGGTGAATCCATGCTGGCTACTCCTGGTCACCTTCTTTTCCTCCATATGTCTGGAGATGACATCCARAATGAGCTGTTCCATCACCTTTCCAGGGATGGAGGTGAGGCTGACCAGCCTATAGTTGCCTGGGTCCTCCTTCTTGCCCTTCTTGAGGACTGGAGTGACATTGGCTTTCTTCCAGTCCTCAGGCACCTCTCCAGTTCTCCAGGACCTTTCAAAGATGAGRGACAGTGGCCTGGCAACAACATCCGCCAGCTCCCTCAGTATCCATGGGTGCATCCCATCYGGGCCCATGGATTTGTGGATGTCTAGCCTGCCCAGAAGGTCTCTAATCCTRTCCTCCTCAACCAAAGGAAARTCTTCCMTTCTCTGGACTTTCTCCCTCATGTCCAGRCTATGGGATTCATGRGGGCTGCCCTTAGCAGTGAAGACTGAAGCAAAGAAGGTATTCAGTAATTCTGCCTTCTCTATACCCCTTGTCACCAGGGCCCCYGCCCCATTCAGTAGCAGGCCCACATTTTCCCTAGTCCTCCTCTTGCTGCTGATGTATCTGAAGAAGCCCTTCCTACTGTCCTTGACATCCCTTGCCAGACTCAAGTCCAGCTGGGCCTTAGCCTTCCTTGCAGCATCTCTACATGCTCTGACTGCATTCCTATAATYCTCCCAAGTAGCCTGTCCCCTCTTCCACATTCCACGTATTTTCTTCTTCTGTCTGAATTTGGCCAAGAGCTCCTTGCTCACCCATGCAGGTCTCCTGTCCCTTTTGCTGCACTTCTTACTCATAGGGATGCACCGCTCTTGAGCTTGGAGGAAGTGATGTTTGAATACAAGCCAGCTCTCCTGGACCCCCCTTCCTTCTAGGGCCTTAACCCATAAGATTTTAAATAAAGTTCTAAAAATGTAAGAAAATTTACAGCAGGTGCTATAGGAATTTTCAGACATAAACTTACAACAATACTTCATTTCTTTTCAAGTTACTATTTGTTTTGCAGTACATTTAAACACTAAAGAATACTGCAACATTTTCTATTTTTCGTTGTGTGCTAGCAGGAGAATGCAGCTATGTTGTTACTCTGCTGGTGATTCTCCAAGCACAATAGGACAGTCCTTCTCCAGCAAAACTGCAGAGGTTGGTTCTGGTGATAGAAAGCATTTAAAAAGGATGGCCAGATGGTGGCACAGTAAACACCCTCTTTTAAAGGGCTCTATATGCTCTACAATATCAGAAATATYGCTTGTTCCATATGCATGTTACAGCACATACAGGGTTAGAGACATACACTCCTCATGCAGAACAACCGCCTCCGAAAACATATGTCAGCAGAGTATTTACTACCAAATCCAGACAGAGTTTGTGATTCTAACATTGTCTGTATTAATGAGAAAAATGTCACTATACAAAAGCTTTTTTTATTTTTTATTTATTTTTTGCTCCTTCTTATCAAATCCTTCAAGCAGCTGATAACTAGATTTTACAGATTGGAGAGTCAGATACAATTCTGAATCTATTATTTTACTAAAACCCCAGGGGTCAACTTATCACCTGAAAAACATTTTACATGGACAATTTGACTTTCATGTGGAGTGTGAGAACATACCCTAGATGGAAATCTAAAATAAATTATATGGAGTGCTGCCTTCTTTGTACTGAAATTTATTGGTCCCACACTACAATAATTTTGAAAATTGTATCCCTTAAGCTATGGTGCTGAGATGTTATTAACTGCTTGAACTGAAGGAGCATTTGTGATTGGCTGCTATAAACTCTACGGACAGAGACTAATTTCTATTGAACCACATGCTTATCTCAAACTGTTTTCCACCATTCCAACCTGCCAACTTTATCTTCTTCCAGAACAACGTCCATTTTATCACCGTAATCTTCTGCATGCACTGTTATTTCAGTAAATCTGCTCCAGAAACAAAGAATGTTTCTAACCTTCTGCTAATACTGTTGTCTGAGACAATCACACCCAAGAGAGAAAGAACGACCCACTTGTACCTCTTATCTTCCTAATATAGGCTATTTTCCTCACTGTGCAAGCCTCCAGTCTCTCAAATGTATCCCTGTAATATATCACAAGTCAGGCAGATCCATCACATTACCCTCCAGCATTTCTACTACCATTCTTCTGAAATAAAACTATTCTGATAATATGTGTTGATGCTTTACTGAAAGCTGCCTTTGTCTCTCTCAGTATAATTTTCAGAAACCATGCAATCAACCTTAGAGCCTAAAATTTTTTAAATTGAGGAGATGCTGAAAATTTCACCGATGTTCCAGCTGCTGGGTGAYTATTCCCCAAGTAGAAATTCCTAAGTTAGGCAGAAAAACCTCCTCTAGATGTAACATCTAAGACACAAGAATGGTGCCATCAGATAAAAGATTTCCTGCACCCAGTCACCTAACAAGTCGGGACTAGAACAACTAAAATAATATGTCACAATGAGAAAAAAGATCCTATAGCCTCATTTCCATTCAAAGAAAGCAATAGCCTTCACAAACTAAAACCAATTGCGAAGAAGGAAGTTCACTAGTCTTCTGACCTCCAGATCCAAGTCTCTAGCATTTAAGCCTTCCTTTAACTTGTTCTTTCCCGAACAGTCCCAAGCCTGCCAAGAGGCATTCAAAACAATTCCAATTCACTGTGACCAGTCAGCCCCTCTGCAAGTGGGAGCCCTATGGCATCTGGAAAAGCATTCAGTTCAATGAGGCCTTCACCAGACAGCAATCTGAAAACCAAGGTTTAGAAGCCTTAGCAAGACAAATCCTTCACTTCCAAATGCTTTACTGCCTGATTCTCTGACGTCTTTCTTTTATGTTAGGRTATATCACAGAACCAAGAGGAGCCCATGAATAAACGGACACTATCACAAAGTGGCAGCCATGCCCTTTCATTAAGCAGCTAGATCTGTGAAAACTGGCATGGCTTGTCTCAGACAGACAGGGTCCTTTGCGCAGAGCTGGCTTTGCCTGGTGTCTACGCCCTGCAGGAGTACTGGTGCTGAAGTCACGATGAATAGTATCACAGCTATGTTGCAGCTGTTCAGCAATTAGACAATAACTATGATGAAGGCAGTTCATTATTAAAATCACCTGAAATTGTACTTCAGGCTGAAATAAATATCGCATTTAAGAGAATTTGTGTGGTGAGATGAAAGAACTGGGATAAAATGGCACGTCTAGATTTAGCTTTGAAACACTGAATTTTTGCTTTGGCTCAGCATCTCAGTTGGTCAGTGGTTACCTACCTTTGACAAAAATTTTAGAAGCATGAACTTATCTTTGATAGAGAAGATAAACTGAGGAAAGTATTTGGGATATTAAAATTAATACCCCTCTGCTTCAACTATATCTTACCATTTATTAAAGTGGTTAGACATGATCAGCAGAATTTTTGTTATCTTATCCAAACAGCACTTCTCACACCACAAATTCACAATATTGAAAGTAAGGAAGAATGTAGAGTTTGCAGTTGAACACTTGTATTAGTAAATATTCTGAGCATTTATAAGTGCTTAAATTGTTGAGATAAATGTTTTGGAATCTATTTCTAAAAATGATATATTTAGCTAACACGCAAAAACTTACAATTCCATAGTGGGTAAAAGTGATAGAGCCTGAAGCTAGCTGAAAGTGTGATCAGATATCGACAGGCAGCAGCTTAAAAATTAAGTTACACAAGCTGACCTTAATATGTGTGACTATCAGGCTTTCACTGTAAAAATATGTATTTTTTCAATATCCTTCTCTGAGTTGAAATCATGTCATTTATATGCAAATCAGACTATATTCTGTAGCTGTTTCTTCTCTGCTGAAGCCATAGGAATTATTTGCACTTAATAAAGCCTTATAAATAGGTTTTGCCTCTAAATGGGTGGGGGAGTAGCAAATATATCATAGCCATTTACAGTTACAAGCATCTTTTTATTTTGAAAGTTATATGCATCCTTTAATAGGAAGTTTCACACTTGCAGAAGAAACATTGTTTTATTTGTGCAAACAAAACACACTTCCAGCCTCCAGAACAAAGTCTGTTTTGCATTTTGCTCCATGTGATCTAAAATGTAGAAATTGCCATATAACACGAAGCAAAAGGATTGTCTGTATAATTATCACATGCTAGCTCCATGCAGCGTATGTCGAATATAGGAAGAAATTCCTTGCTAGCATACTTGGGCACTTTATGACATTGGAAAGAGCAAACAACCAGTTTACACAGAGTACATCAACCTGCCGTAATGCCGATCTACTGCATTTCTGTAAAATGTGCAGCAGTTCCACATACCRCTGATCAGGTGGTCAGAAACTCAGGCTCAGAAACTCTCCAAAGCACATCCCACAAGGATAGAATAAAGGTGTTTTTCAGTTTGGCAGAAAGCATACTAAGGTACTAGGGAAGCAGCTCCCCCTAACTGACTGCGACCAYTCACTGAGAATGGGACAGGCAATCCAGGTCAACAGTAGTGCAGCTTTTCCATTACTTCACAGCTACAGCAAAGAAGAATGGTGATCAGCACCACCTACAGAAAGATAAGGGGACAAACATTTCCTTTCTGCAAGGGTCGCTATCATTTTATGGAGATAGTTCTTGTCCCCAGACCTCTCCATCTGAACTAGCTGTCAAAAAGCACATGGAGATCAGGAGTTATATCACAGAGGCAGAGGAGTTTGGAGGGTGGCAGCAACTTTTTCTCATATGGATGTAAAGAATAAATAYAACAACACAGCTCAGCAGAGGTGGTCCTTATAATCTCAGCTGTACAATGGTAGCCAGTGCACCCACTGGCCTTTTTGTATTAGACTTTTTTCAGTCATTCTGAATTTCATCACTGCAAACTATCAGCACAGAATGTGTGCATCATTCTGTTACGTAAACCCTCAATACATTCAATGTTTTTTTAGTTTTCTGCAGGAAATGAATTTCACTCTTACTAACTAGTCCCTCCTTTTCTATTTTCTTGTTAAGCAAAGGATCTTGAAGAAAACCAGGCTTTCATAGATATTATTTGCATATTCRGTCAATAGACCAACTGACATGGTACTGCTCTCCTTCTCCTACATCAAGGCAGAAGGGGTGAAGTAAAGAGATAAAGATACCCTTTTCTTTTAAAAAGGGACAATTGATTCTGTAATAATGGTGCCTTAGAGAAGTAACATTTATATTGTACAAAATGACTGATTTTAACTTTTTTTTTGATGCATATTCAATATGTTGATTTCTGTTCACTCTATCTATCATCATGCTGACTACCTTTAAAAGCACCAGTTTTTAAATCTCAGCTAATCACATAACGATTTTATAAAGATATAGCTAAGTAAAAATACACCCAAACTTTTTGTACTGTAATGTTTAACCTGTTAAGTTTTCAAATACATGAACAAAGTCTACATAATTAAAAATGAAYGTGAGATATGCTGCATACAATTGAAATTATGTTACAGTACATTTACAGTGTTTTATATGCTATAAATCTACCTTATAYACAAATGTGTCTGACTGGCAACATGTTTAAACACTATACGTATTTTTCTACTAACAATTCTGAAGATCCTGGTTTTTGAGTGCATATTGCATTTTCTTTGGCACAGATACAGTTGATCTCTGTTTGTATTCTGAAATCAGTATATGTGATAGGACAACAAAGCATATAAGAAAGTTGAAGTTAAATTAAAAGCAGGTATGAGCATGTATTTTATTACAGGGATTCAGATGAGTAAGATGGTAAAATCAGACTTCTTGTCACATTGGATTTTCTTTCACTACTCCATTATGGGAAACAGTATTGTTATAACGTAAATTATATAGAATCTTCCCCAGAGTAATGACCATGGCATGCTGCTGTATCCCCAGAATTACTTATTCAATCCCACTGATTCAAACTCAGCCACTCAATTAATAACTCTATGCAAAATTAAAACGCAGGATACAGATGAACTTAACAATATTTTTTACGTATTTTAATTTGTATTTTATCTCTTGGGAGTGGCTTAGTGAAATTGTCTTATGTTATCCTGTTGAATTTAATTAGTATGTTTTATCATCTGGACAGCATCTGAAAGGAAGCTGCATGCAGCAATGCCAGTGGAGCACAGCCATTTTTTGCTGGACAGAAATATGACTGTCCAATTTATACAGAAACGTAGGATCCTTATGTGGACAAAAACTCTGACATTTCCTGTGCACAGGAAATGTAATATTCAGAGAGCCTGGCTGTGAGTCTACAGCATACCAGCTTCTCCACACTAACTGTATGGGGTTGTTTTTAATCATACCTAATTTGATGAATTCCATCACAGAACAATTCAGCTCACTTGTAATCTGAACCATCTTCTGACAGTGCCTGTCTCCTTCTAGTGACTAAAGAGGGAGTTTGGGTAAACTAGGGGTATCACTTAAGATGATTCAGTCAAATGACTAAAGTTAAGACAACTCTTAATAGCTAGGTAAGCTGCACTTACCTTTTAGGGCATGCCATTGCATGTCCTGGGATTTTGGTCCCCTGGTCATTCAGATCAAGCATCTGTGGAGAGACACCCACGGCTGCTGCCTGGGCCCATCTGATTTCCATGGAAATAAGATGATGGTGATGGGAGAGAACTAAACTCTGCACACTTAAATCTCACCCTGCCATGGAACTGTGACATGACAAGGATGTACATTTGGTCTTGGCAGATCAGAAGGACTGCTGAGCTAACCACTGCAGTAGTACAGTGAGTTACCTACCTAACACAAAAGAATTTAGATATGACTTTTTTTTTTTCTAATATTGCAATCAATTTGCTCTTTCTGTCTGTACTAGTTTTGAAGTATAGTCATTATGTAGTTGCAATTAATTACTGTCACAGAGACATATTATGGTTATCACTGTTGATCTTTCAACTTCTATAACTCAAAAAATTGAACAAAAAATGATTGTACCATATGAAAAAAATCTTTCTTTCTCTTGAAATAGAGAACACTTCAGTATATATAAATATTTTCAAATTGGTTTTCTGAAAGGGATTTAGATTTTAAAGAGTTATAGAATAAATATGAATAATGAAGTAAAACAATAATGTCAAATAAAGCTCTTTTCTCTAGAAAAATATGTTTTTGTACTGGAGGTTTAACATCACTATAAGGACACAACAACACTAAAAAGACATATCTTCAGAGAACTGTAATATGTTGTCAATATTTGTTGTTACTTCCCAAGTATGATATAGGATTGCTGATTTCCTGTGAGAAACAGTCAGGAAGTGATCTACTAAACTAKCTCAAAAGTATTCCAAACAGTCTTGAAAGCACTGAAATGCATTATTATCATGTGTTCTGAATACAAATCAAATTGGAAATTAAAGCCTTTTAAAAGCAAGATGAATGTCAGTGTATTGCAGATAGAAATCCAGGATATTACTCAAAGAATGGGGGATATGCCAYTGGTGAACAGCATATGGAAAAGCAAGTGGATCTGAAGAGGAAAGAAAACATAAGAAAGTGCTTGAATACAGTATCAGAAAAGTAATCAGTCTAAACCTTGAAGAAACCCAGTAATGATTACTGAATGTTTGCACTGGGGAAAACTTTAAGAGGAAAATAACATAACTTCAAAGATRCTTCTATTTGAGGTAAAAGTCTAAATATAAACCTACCACAAAACTGACTAAAAATAACTAGTTATATTTAGGTTATGCTAAAAATTGAAGCAAAAGTGACAACAATGTCAGCCACACTCTGGACATTATATAAATTACAAAAATATTTGTCAGAAAAATAGAAATACATTTTAAGTGTATTGGAGACRTAAAAACATCTCCAAACTGAAAAGGTACATATTTAGTGCAGAGAAATAGAAACTTACCCTATTCATTTTTATGAAGACCTAAGCACAATCCACTTCCACGACAGTCAGTGCCTCACATTTCAGAACCTTTAACCACAAAGGAAGAAGCTTCATGCAGAGTAACAGCAGGAAGTGCAATGGCTGATGTTACAAGTCTGTTTGGATTGTGAGTGATGCCTGAACAACCGGCAGATGACTGAGGTTTTGGAAAGTCAGGAGTTTCAGCTCAAATTGAGATTATATAAATTGTTTCCTTCCCTTCCCCCTCTTAGTCTCCAATATTTGAAGCTCAGCTTTGTACTGCTGTGTAAAAATCCTTTGACAAATTTGGAGATGCTGAGGAACAGCTCAATTAGCTGCTGCAAGCTAAAACCCCATGGAAAGGACACAGAGGCAATTAAAAAATGCTATGTAATATAAACTATGGATTGAAGAAACTTCRTGCATGCATTCAGGCACCAGGGAGTGAGTCAGCTGCTTAAACAAAGCATCCAGTGTCATTTTAGATGCCCTCAGGTACCTGGAACATCTCCTTGTGGGAGACCTGTGGTCTTCTGGGAAGGCAGATGGAGATAAGGAAAGATTCTCTAAGGCATATAAAATAACCCCTATATCTAGGTAGCTGAAAACTCTTTTCAACTTTTTGTGTATAAGATGTTTTATTAGTAGGTGGACGCTGATATAGTCAATGAAAACTGGAAGGGATTATTAGTTGAGTCCATCCAAGGCTAGAACTAGAGTCRTGTCTGTACCTGAAGAAGAAATATTTCAGAATTTGTTTTCTCCTRTGCACACAATCCAGGGCCAGAAATGCCCAGAAGAGAGCAGGCCATGAGACCCTTACCCTTCTGTTTCTTGAAGCCCAGAGRACACTGCTTAGTAAGGACCAACTCTGCAAGCAGGAGCCCATTTGGACAGAGTTTTCCTACAGGTGGTTTTCACAGAGAATAGAAGCTTCCAGACAGCATTACGTTTGACCAGTAGCAAGAGAAACACAAAAAGTGTCTGACTCATGTATCCTTCATARAGACAAAACCTGACTTTTCCAGGACAGTGTAGGGGCTATTTTTACTCACAGGTAATACATTAGTAAAATTATGTGAAATTGCCAGTTTGACTGAGACCAAGATAAATCTGCATCATGACTGATCATTGACAAATTTCACAGTTCTGGTAACATCCTGGAAAGGAGTATTTTGTATTTGATGCKTCTTGTCTCTTCAATCAAGGGAAAGACACATTTTTTATTATAGACAATACTATTAAACAGTCCTTTGTTTAATGCAATATGGATTTCCTTGACAGGAAAAATGGACAGCAAAGCTGACCCTAGAAACTAATTAGGAGGTGGCTCCTGGTCTGGTTGATCACAGATATTTGTGCTGTTTTTATTTAGAAGAAGACAAAGATGTTAACTTTGCTCTCTTCTGTTCTAGCAGAAAGGATATTTGCAAAAACATGATCAAGGAATGAGAGAGGCAACTCTAAAATGAAAAGCAGGCAGTAGCTCCTGTTACTGACTGACTGTTTTTCAAAGCATGAGAGGAACTGAATATCAGAACTGATGCCTGGGAGCCAGCAAATGAACCTGTCCAGAGGCAGCTGAATGGCTGTAAATTTGTTTAATTAACTTAAAGCAGAACTCTAAGCATCATACGCATTCAAGTGCACATGCAGGGTTTAAAAATATTTTCAATGCTACCTAAAGACCACAACGAGCGATCTTCAGTGCTACCACAACCTATGATATCAGAGATACTGAAAGGAAACAAGGATTTCAGGTCCTCAGGTCTTGCTTCCCAAATGAACCAGACTGTACACCTGTTGSTTATGTAATGGTTTCCATCTGATATGTCTGCTTGGGTCTCTTTCCGTGCACACAAAGATGCAGGGGTAGACTAGCGTTTACCATCTTACTTCAGTATCAGGTTGTTTTCAATTTCAAAGTCTAGAAATAGCCAATCAGAACTACTGGGTCAAGTAAGGGAGGGATGAGWCTATAAGAGCTCTGACATGCTAACTTCTAGATGTAATAAAACATATGAGATACAGCAAAGTGAGTTATAAACTTGGGTCTGTTGGAACATACATAGGCAAAAGATTATGGACCGGTCTAGTACTGAGGCTGCTTGTGCCAGGCCATTCTCACATTATCTGGAAAAGAGCTTATCATAAAGGAAATAAAAGCTATAAAGAAACGTAAGTGTAAAATAAAATAGTATTAGCTGAGAAATAAACAACCATGTAGTACAACAAAGTACAGTTGCATTTGATTACACTACAAACAATGTTGAAAGGACAGACAGCTAAAGCTCCATGTGTGATTTCTGACTTTTTAATGCCACACATTTTGAATAATTAACAGTGAAATTTAACATTCTATTCATATGGATTTTAGGCAATATATTTTTCTGCCCATTGACTTGCAAGCTCTACTGTTGAAACACCGAGGCTGTAAAAAGATAGCCAGATCCAATACTTGATTGCCTCCATCTGTACTGGGATGCATAAATGTCCATTTTATGACCTCAGATATCAAAGTGAACAGCTAAGCACAACTTCACAATATTGTTTATAGACATTTTACAACTGATTTGCTTAGAACCTAGAAACATATCTGCATGAAGGAAGTTACACTTTTTTCATTAAAATTTGGATAACATTATCAAAAGAAAAACAACCTAGGACAACTTAACTATTCTATTATTTCTACCTGTAAATCTAATTATTTTACATACAATCAGTATTATGAAAAACTCAATATTAAAAGAACTGACATACGTAATTAAAAACAAAAAGCTTAAGAAATACGCGAGGAAAACATTGCATTCATTTAAAAATAAGTTGTGTCATGTAACAAACAGATTATCTTCTCTTATATGATTTTACTTTATCTATAAAAATCCCTTAAAAAAATCCCTTAGTTTGAGAACTATTCTCTCTTATTGGCACACTCCAATATTTTTTCTCTGTAATCCTGAAAACAGTAAAGTAAACAAACAAAGATTTAAATACTTTTCAAAATGAAATCATATAATTAGAATTCCATAAATGAGACATCAATTTTTATTATCTACTCCGTGCAGCAAACTATCCCTTAATAAACAGTTATACAACAGAAAACAAATTCTCTGAACTGCATCTGAATGCTTCACTCTGGAAAAAATGACTATAATTTTTTTTCAGCACTTGCAATATACTTTATGTTTTAAAAAATGTCATCAAATATTCCAAGAAAGGGCTTGAGATCATTGGTTTCATCATCAAGAAGATAGCTAATGAAAATTAAGCAAATAAAAAACAATAAATTATACATTGTACATCAAAATCTATGGAATCAGAAACATTACATAAAATATAACCAACAGATATCAGGACAAATAAAATAATTTTAAATCTTTTCCTTTCTAAGAAAAATTAATTGCTACTATTACAGTGAGAATTAATCATTTTAAAGTTAATTTGCTAAAAACTAATACATTGCCTAAAGGCCAAAGTCCCACAAAGAACTAAGCACTTGAGCACTGACATAACACTAAAATATATACAAATTATTTTGTATTACCTGGGATCCATTTCTTTTTCTTGTTCTCTTGTGCAAATAAAAAAATCCCCTTTCCTACTGAATTTAGAAGAATCTGGGATTATTTCTGAGCTTGAAGAACACTGTATGTTTTTGAACTCTTGTGAAGGATTTGAATGTTCTTTTCCTTGAAAACTGAACTGCAATGTAAATGTTACAAAGTATGTATGGTTAAAATAACTAACTGAAAGAGAAACTGCTAAACTGATGTATTATATAGTACAGGTATTCAGACTGAGATTACAGTAGTTGACATGGCCTAAGCACATGCATGATTTGCAGAGTCACAGCTAAATTGAGTAAGCAGTTTTGAAATTGTTCTATATAAAAGTGAATTGAAGTGAAAGATTTTGTATGAAGTACATTCAAGTCTTGTTTCTTCTTATCATAATTATCACTCTGAACTCAAAATACATGGTAGTTGATTATTTGGAAAATTCAGAGAGGTTCATAAACTCAACATGTCTAAACTGATTCAGGAGTCAGATACGGTAAATAGGAGACAATGAAATTAACTAATTTTAATATAGGAAAAAGTTTTATATACAGTTTTTACTCACCACATTTATATTTCCACTCTGTACAGCCAATTTCCCTTTTGATGGGCCATTGAACACAGAAACAATTGAATTCTGGGAACTGGTCTCATCTTGTAATGTGCAAGAACTGAACATATCAAGCAGAATAAATATTTTCACAAAAGTGCACAGTGGTTTATTTTCAGTTCAGAATTCTCAATTTATTTCTATCCACACTCAAGTAAAAATTATTTTCAAATCATTTAGCAATTCACATCTTTTTAAAGTTGAAATTTCTCTCATTTTTACAGGTTACATTACAGTTCCTCTATTCCCAACATCTTTAAAATTTCAGGAACAACTTTTTATATATCTAATTATACAGACACATATCAACTATAGATATTACTTTTAACTGAGTTAAAACATAATAAATTCCATATAATTCTTACTCTTTTGAGATGTTACTTRTGGCTTTGCTTCTTGTAAACTGGCAAAGTGGTTCACGTTCATCTGTAATTTCAAGATGAACAGTTCCATGTACCATGTAAGAATGAAAGTTTCAAAAATTCAGTCACAGTTTCAAAAACAGTCAAAACAGTCAAAAATCCTTGCAAGTATTTTATGCAATTCCATAAATAATAGTATGTAAATTATCCAAATATCTAACACTTGTTAGTGTTAGAAGAATTTATAAGTAGAAAAAAAAATGTTTTGTCACAATAACCTTACCTAAATCTCTACTGGAAAAGCTGCTAGCAAATAGTAAATTCTCATCATCAAAATCATCCCAAACATCATTTCCTAATTCAAAGTTCACATTCAAAGCCTCTGAAAACCAGGATCTGCTTTTATCGGTATCAGTCAAGTTATGCATTAAAGATTCTTTAAGATTTTTTTTTGATGATATTGTCTCTTGGTTTTTCTGACTCACAGACATTGAATGCTTCCAAGACAAATCTGTAATACATTTATAATGCACAAGTAAARCAAAAACTGCACTGTGTTTTTAAGATCACTTGTTCAAGCTGTTAAAAGGATTGCCATGTATTAACTTTCTCCTCAGCATTACTTTTAAAAAATAGTTTTCTTCACTGTAGAGCCTAGTAAACAAGGTTATATAAATCATTTCAATCATTGCAATTTCCTTCTTTTGTTTTGTCAGAACCATTGTTTGATTCTAAGTTTAATACTTTAATTCAGTCCTTTATCCTCTTCACAATGTTTTCCAGATCATTCTGAATGTTAATTCATTGTCTTCCTCTCATACCATCCAGTGCCTAAGAACTAATAATGACAAACACGTATTCAAACATTATGGTTAAAATTCCTAATTAATAAGTGATAATATTTAAAAAAAATTTTTTCTGGTGCAAAGAATTTTCCTGCTTCCTCACCTACTCCCTTTCCCTTCAACTGGTTGTTTTCTTTCTCATCATTACCAATCCAATTCTCTTTACTCATTTTTTTCCCTTTCTCCTCTGCATACTTCTCTCCAGTACTAGACTATGCTGGAATCTTCATTCTGTTGCCCAAGACCTAATCTGACTGAGAAACCCTGATCCAGATCTCCCTTTCACCAGAGAGAGTAGAGCAAGCTCAAATCCACATTCCACAGACACTGGCAATACCAGGAGGGCCCTGCTATTGTCATTTTGGGCATGCAGAGTTAACATGGTGCATTATTGCATAAACATAAACACACATACTTTAAAATAAACAACAAGTTTAGGTTACTAAATTTCATAGCATATTCTTAATTCCTTGCTTTTTATTTATTTATTTTTTTGAATATGGAATAGAAAGATACCATATTATAGATACAGTTGATCCTATAAAATAATAAGCATATCTCACTTTGTTACAATCATTTCTGGTGCCTTTTTTTTTTTTTTTTTTTTTTTTTTTTTAAGATAGCTGGTCCGATCAAACATGACCAAGTTCAGTTTTTCTGCTTCTATCCAACAGAGATGGTTTTTAGTCACAATATCTACTATATTCCAGTAATACTATATGATTTACCTCAATACGTTCTTGAGTACAATTTATAGCTATATTGGAATATCCATCTGTCTTCCTGTGAATTTATTCTTATGTCTATTCTTATGTCTATTCATACACTAACTGGTTCCTTCAGATGAACTGATGGTATGACTATGCAATGGTCCTTACAGCTAGATAGCTAATATTGCAGGAAAACAAGTAGGAAAAGAAAATMTAAAGTTTTAAAGAAATAAGATTGCAGTTTTCTCCCCAAAATATGAAATAAAAATGAAATGATACAGTATAGCTGCCAAAGCTTAAGGCAGCATGAATTAACTAAACAATGTATCAATTTATCTCAACACAATGTATCTCACATCTAGGTATCATGTAGAAATACTGGAGCTACCACCTATTTCACTAAAGATCACTGAAAACATAAAGGAATCTGACTCACATCTATCTACAGTCAAATGGCAAAGGGTATGCAGTAAGGCAGAATATTATACTGATGGAGACTGATTGTTTTAATCCCAAACATAAAAACAATTAACTCCAAACAGAAAAACYGATAATGAAGACTGACAGTTTTAACTGCAAACACAGCAACTTTTATATCATTTCCAGCCTAAGAAAAAAAGATTTTTTTCCAGACAGAGATGTTGTATTATATTATAATTTAGTTACAGAATGGTCACATTTTGTCAACTACAAAAAAAAAAAAAATGTTTCTGTCTCACTTTTTCCAGTAAAAGTGAGAAGGAATGAATATAGGAATAAAATACCTCAGGTATTTAACCTACTAGCTTCAGTAGAAATACATTACTGTCATACCTTAAAAGAAGTATTTGTAGATTTGGACTTTAATGTATCAGAATTAATCATTACTTTTTTTTTTTTTTTTTTAAGGAACATTTAGAGGTTTAGCCCTGCACTTGCAAATCCTACTGACATAAAAAGGAAAGCCAACTAAGTGCAGTTATTTCCCTATATATTTGGTGTTCTACAATGCTACACTGGTTGCAGTTATTTCAACAAGTATCAGTTTACAAAGTACATGCAAATCCAAATAGTGAAAATTGTAATTCTAAACATTAACAATAACTTACTACTTTTGCCATAATTCCAGGATTGCAGCTGTTTCGGAGATCTTCCTAAGATATTTACATCATCTTCTTGATCCACTGAAGGTGATAAAGACGACAGGTTATTGTCAGGCCTTTTAAAGAAAAACAATGACGTATCAGTGAAACAGTTCAAGTTGCAACAGAAACTAACTTGATTCAGAATACAGTTTTTAACTGTTGAAACTTAACATCTTAGCTTTTTTTTTTTTTTTTTTTTTTTTTTTTTTTTTTTTTTTTTTTTTTTTTTTTTTTTAATTCGTAGTACCTTGGCAATGCTGGCATCAAAGATTTGGGTGCAAAAACAAATTGTTTGAGATCCAGATTTTGAGGCTGATTTAACATCTGCATCTAAAGAAGACATTATTGTAAGTGACAAGACACATATTGAAGTGTTTTTTTTAATGCTCTGAATAATATCATTAACATTGCGTCAAACTAGCATATTTTTAAAAATCATACATAACCTCTTTCTGCTATCTAGTTATCTGATGGAATAAGTTAAAAGACTCRAATTACAGACTTCTTCAGTGCTATTCAAGTACCTTGGCAAGGTCAGACTGGTTATTGCTAACTGTATTTCTCCTCTATTAGCTATTGGCTAATTCATTCTCTACGGCAAAAAGTCCTGTGAGGAGGAAATAGAACACTCCAAAATCTGAAATACCACTGTTGCTGCAGAAAAGACTAGTTTAACACTACATTGCTTTGAAATCTTTCAGAGCTTAAAAACTAAAAAGGTTACTTTCTTTTCATAATCATGCAGATCTCGGTGTCAATGCAAAAAGATAGTAACATTCTCATGGATATCACAATTTGTTTTCATTTTAGACATTCTGGCAAAACGAGGTTACAGTATCTTCCAACTATGCCTCTGTAGCTCACCCACCATAACCCATCAAATAAAACCACAGTACTTGTAAAGAAGCATACTATGGGAAGTGTTTCAATTAGCAGCTGAACCTCTCGTGGATTATCAGGCCTGTAGTACTTATGTGCTTCTTTGCTGTTCACACTCCACACAGAAGAGACATATTTGCATGTTCTTTAGTTATGAAATGCTCTCCAGCAATAAACACATACAAAAACATAAAAGATAAAAATAAATCTATTTAATGGCTGACTCTACTCAAATAAACCTTTAATCGTTTTACTGGGGGTACAGACGAAATTGAGTTCCTGCTTCTTAAATCRGACAGGTACAAAGAAAACTTTGAATCTCCCTTCATCTCTGACTTTGGAGGCACTCCAGTTTTACCTGAATAAAGGAATTAAAAAGATCCTAAGAGTTGTTTAGGAGGGACAAATCCTTTTTCTAATCCCTGGAAACTTTGCCACTAAGCTTAGCATCTTATATTGAAAGCTTAAATATTTAATGTACTCATACACATATAAAAATGTGACAATGCTCTTAAATCATATGCTAGATGTTCCAAAAAACATTAATCATAACCTTAATAGAAGTGTAATAAAATGTTTTATTATTACTTTTACGACTATTACAGCAACAACTTAAGCTTGACTCGCTTGCTTGCACAACTTTGGTTAATGCAGACATTGGTATCAATAGACTATTCTGCATTATACTCATCTCAAAGTGACAGAAACAGTAGGTTTAATGAAACTCACAGCAGTCATGTCCACACACATCTTTATTTTTACAGTGATGGTTGCATTCTCGGTTCCCATAGTTCCTGTAGGTAATCTCTTGTTTAGATCTGCCTCCTAGATTAATATAATGCAGAAATGCTCATTTTTAATTTCATATTTATTGTTGAAAGTACCTAATTCAGCAGAAAAAGGGCTATAGTAATCTGGGCGCCAAAAGCTTGTTGTCCTCAGCAATGTTCCAGCTGCTCAGACAGTCAAATTGGCAAGAAATTAACCAATCATACTGAAAAACAGATGCACTTCCACCAAACCCAAATTGAAGTAGTATGTGATATGAGACATTTTTTTCTTATGTTCAAATTCATCAAAGAAATGCACTGCAGTACTTGAAAAGCTGAAGCAGTAGCATTATATTCTTCTTGTACTTGAGAAAGAAACAGTAGGAATAAATAAAGACCTAGCTCTCTACTGAAAGTAAAATTCAAATTTCTTTTGATTTCAGTACTAGCTGGATATTGTGATCTCATTGTTTACCTGTATTTATTTTTGCTGCTGGCAGTCTTTGTGATGAGCCAGGATACGTGTCAAGTGAAGAATCAGCTTTCAGTTTTTGATTTATAATCACTTTATTTCCCAGCGTTTTTGGTCCTAAGTAAAATGCTGTATATGCTTGCTGTATATCAAGGCCAACTTTGAAAAAAGCCAAAAATATTTAAAATGGCTGTGAAATGTTTCTAAATTACGTATTAAATTCACTTTTGTAAAGGGTTTAAGAAAGCATATAAATGTTTATTAAAAGACCATAGAAATTTGTTAAGATAATGTACCATTAAAAGCAAGCTATTATACTAATGAGTTCTTTACAATTTAAAAAACCCACATATTTTCAGAAATTAAAGCCATGGTTCCTACATGAGTAATTTAGCTATACTACATAGTATACACTAGTCCCTTTAACATACATACATATATTTGTATTGTTTTAGAACTAGGATTATCTCTGGCTTTGAATTGCTGATCCAGTTCTCACTATAAAATTGTACTATAACCTGCTTTATCGGAGTATTAGTAGCTCTGCATTTTCAAAGGAATAAAACAAAGATGTTGACAGCACTTCCAAAGTTRAATGTTGATATTTCTAGTCTTAGATAATTAAACCAAGATTCATATGAGACTACGAGAGATGCTGTTTGTAGGAAAATTACCTTTTATTAGGCAAATAAMTTTGCTGGAAAAACAGACAGCATTTCCCTCACATCTGGAACAGGAGCAGACTTTAAACTAAACAGAGGCTAGGAAGTCCCGCTTTTAAAATAACTTAAGTTACAAATGGGACAATTTGAGAGAAATTAACAGTTTTATTGAGTTTTTCTGAACTCAGTACGGCTTGTAGATAGACAAGTAGTAGAAAAAGGAATTCTTTTATTTATTTATTTGAAGAAAACACTCCTTTCTTCCTGAGCCACAGGTTTAACTGTAGGAGTACAGATGTTTTTCCTAGGCCAGGATACTATAATATTCTTAAAGTTCATCACATAAATAACACATATACTTCATTTCATCTAGCATGTAGCAACCCTCTTTACAGGTGGGGCATGATGGCAGAATTTAATACAGCCAGTCCATTTTTCAATTGTATTGCACAAGTCTGTATTTCAAGGTCATCACCATCTCCCCACATCTGCTGCAGTAGATTCAGTTCCAGAAAAACTGACATTGACTAATGGTTAAATCTACATAAGTGAAGGCACAAAGTTTTCCATTGCAGAAATCTCTTGCTACTGAAATGGATGGATACTCATCTAGTAACTTTATGTCACAATGCAGAGTCTAGAGGTTGATAAAGACAGCTCTTCTCAACACAAGTAACCTRGAGAGCTGATTGAATTATCTTCCAGCAGGTATAACCTCTTTGAAGACAAAGGGCAAAAGATAATCCTAACTTGTATCAGCAGAACAAAATTCTATCTCCTAATAATTGTTTTGATGTTTCCTAATCTATTAGCATGCTACTAAATGACACAGATTTGTAGTTAGGACAGTTAGCTAATACTCAACAAAATAAAACCAATAAATATAACTTTGTTTCCAGATCATTTAATTTTATTTTTGCTTTGATATACTGTTCGAATAATTTATTTGAAATCCTTATGCAGTTTTTTTTTAAACTTAAAAGCGTATCAATTAACCTACCATAATCAGAACTAATTAAATTTATACTGAAGTCCTCTGATTTAGCAGCTCTTTTCACTTCAATTTTCTTAGTCCAATTTCCAGTTTTCAGCAAGACAGAATCCCTGTAATGTATCAGTAAACTTCTATTACATGTGGTCAATGAAAAACAAGATTGTATACTATGGTACCACTGGTGTTAAAAACCTAGTAAAAGAGCCTTTATTCGACTTTGGTTCTTGGATTTTGCTTGGCAAGTGGCCTACGAACAACCTTCTAATAAAACATGACCTGTGGCCCTAAGAGAGCCAGGATCCTGCAAGTTCAGTTTCAGTTCTTCCAAAAGTGCCAGAATTTGGYGAGAGCTCAGGCACAGGTCATGCAGTTGGAAGAAATGTTTTTTCCCTTTTCCCATTTGCTCCAAGCATAGCTTATCCACCTGGAGAATTTAATTCCATATCTGACTGAAAAATAGTCTCAACAATATGATAGGATTAAATAAATCCATCTAATAAGTATAAGTAACAACCCGAGAATGCATCATTTTAATAGGTATTTTACATCTTCTGCGTTCACGTGGAAACCGATTATGACTTCCGTAATACAACATCAGRCTGCTGCAGATATTTATACATACTCGTTGTACTGACAAGCACACCAGTATGATTTTCCTTACATTGAATCTTGTGTAGCATTTTAGATTATAACAGAACGACTAGAAAATGTTATGGGATAATAAATAATTTTGTACCATTCAGCATCAATAGAAAATATTGCAAAAGGTGCAAAACAGAGAAAGGATTAAAACCCAAAAGTCTTTAAAGATGTGAGCAAAAAAACCCTTGATCATACATACATGATTTTCTGTTTAAAAAGGACTCGATTGTCAGCATCTCCTATGACCAATGTTACATAGTGAAAGTCTGGTGCAGTTCTCTTTGTCTGCAGCTGTTCAAAGTTTGTTAGTCTGATGGTTACTAAGATTTCAGCCAACGTATCACTGTATTTTGCAAGCTAGGAAAAAAATGACATAGAAAAAGACATAACTGCTAAAATGTGTAAAKTAATACATACATTCATAATTTTTTAACTGTTGATAGAAACACAAAAGCTCAACTTGCTCAATTTGTTGTGCAATTTTTATTTCTTGGCTTAGATATTTTTATACTATATCAGCTATTGAGCATAGCTGGTATATTAATTCTGACTAAGTTTTGAGAATGAAAGATGGTCTACCCCAAGCCTCTGAAAAAAATCCTCTATTCAGTGCAGAGAGAAATATGAAAAAAGAAAATAAGGTATTTTTGATAGAGAATGAGAAGAAAATTTCTGCCATTACAACATTTATGAATTTTTTTATCATTATTAAACCTTTCTTCTGAAAATAACTTTAGAGTTACTTGTCTGATGTTATGTCAAATAATAAACTAAAACAGGACTGTTGTAACAATAGAAGTTATTTCACACATATATCAAATGGTTTTTAAAAATTTTTCTAACTTCAGARGTGGCTTCATTTTGCACCAACTTCATTAAAGACTTGAAGGTTACTTTTCAGATTTGGTATTTCAGAAAACTGAGGCACAGTATCTATGCGACTTGCTCAAAGATGAGGAGAGAATACGTAGCAGAACTCCAAAGCTTCCCATTACACATGTGGTTGGACCATCATATTACATCTTTCCTTTAAAATGGTGCCAGCTAGTTTAATATAATCATCTACTGTTTTTATATATTCCTAAATATGGCATAAAGATAAACATCAGTTAATGTTTCTTTAGTAAATTTACACTGATACTTATCTGGCTCTTTTTCTTCTTCTTTTTTTTTTTTTTTTTTTTAAGACAGAAGAGAACTCTCAAATTCACATATAAAACTAGAATGTTTACTTCTCTTTACTACAAAATGTTAACAAGAATAAGGAACAACAACAAAAAAGAAAATCTGATGTTTATAGGGAATGTCCATTTCAAAGCTCTCCTTTGATATCTAAGAATTTCATTATACACGCTAAGATGGAAGGCAGCCATGACATTGTGTATCTTCTGTTAGTGAAGGCTCAARATTTCTTAAAAGCAGTATTTGCCCTTTCATTTAGTAATACTTAAGTATCATCAGAATAAAAACATAAATACAAAAGCATTTACCTGTTCAATGTCAAGTTCATATTTTGGAAGATGCAACACAGATTCTTTTATCTGGTTTCCAAAAGGAGGGTGTCTGTTTAAAATCTGCAAAGATTTARTTTCATTTCTGATGCATTAAACTGATAACAGAGATACCAACAGACACATGAATCCAAGAAATCAAAGTCACCAGAGTGATTACAATAGAAGCCCTCAGGACTAATAGTTTTCRTCTATCAGTGATGCCCAAAACAGAATCTGAGCCAAAAGACAAACAAATTTCAATACTTTTTCATACTGCTATCTCTTCTGTTCAGGTAAYATCCAACTGACCAGCCCATAACCTCAAAGAACTACTTAGATTTTRTATCAGATGATGCTTGTATGTTGCCAAAGATTTAATGAAAAAATAATTTTATAAGAAAACTACAAAAGAGGGCAGAAAAGAGAAAACAAACCAATTCCAAAASGCAAAGCAGAAAAACATCAGTAAAGTCCATTTCATTTAGAAGTCCATAATATCTTCCAGAACACTGGAAAAAGTTTCCTCAGAAAAGAAGCAAAGTGCCCCCCCCCCCAAAAAAAAAAAGTGCAGCAGGATCCGACAAAATTCAATTTCATTTTCTCATCCAGGGGAAAAATCTAAGTTCCCTAAAATCAAGAAGTGTTTTATGCATTATCCAGAAGAACTTTGTTCTATGACCTTTTAACTAAAACTAGCAATAATGGAAATTCACAATTTTCAYCATTAAAAGACATTGAGAAAAACTGTAAACACACACTCTGTTTCATGTTTTTTCCTAACMCTCCAAAAACAGATGTATCATTTTTTGTTTCAAAACATATTAATGAAGAAATTCTACTATTTAAAAACTGCTTTCCAGAACCAGGTAGGTCAGTGAAATCAACCACATGAAATTAGCTAAAACAAAACAATATACACTTTTTCAAAAGAAAAAAAATAGTAGTTGCTGCACATTAATTGACTAGTATAAATAAAGCACTGCATTTGTGGACAGTCATATAACAGATATGTAATTATACTGCATTTGCTACTAACAGTGTTAATACTCAGTATTTTCCTTATGTTTTTCTGTAAAATAATAAATTACCAACTCCAGTTCTCTTGCATTTGTGTCTTCTATTTTTTTAAATGAGGTCAGCCCAGCATTTACCATAGCATTTGACAGAGATACACCTGTTGAAAATTTTAAATTTGTATGCTGTTAAATGACAATGGCTAATCTCAAATTATTCTCAACAACTGTATTATAAAATGTAAAAAGAAAGAAGAAATCATCTTACAGGTATGCTTGTTTCTACCTTTTTGCCCAGCAAATCATTAAATTTATTTTCAGTTACTAAATATTTTAATATTTAGCTCTACTTATCCAACAGTAAAAACAAGTACAATACAACCAAGTATGAAAACAATACTTCAATACTGACAACTTATTTCTAAATAAGTTTCTAAAATAAAACAGATTCTAATTCATTTTTTGCAGGTTTTAGTCACAAAAGAAAACCCCCAAGAGTCAACAAACAAGTGTTCTGAACCTATACGATGAAAAAAGCGCATGCCATTCACACAGCATTGTTTAATCTCAGAAATTTTATACTCTACCCTAGGAATTACTTAACTACATGTTAAAMTCATGTGGATCTCCGATTTTTTTAAGGTAAATAATAGTAAAATACACTCAAGGGAAAAAACAACATTTATCAATATAATATTCCAGGAATCTTTGTAGAAATATTTTCCTATGGCTTTATCTGCCACAMCAGAAAGTGGACTGGCAGAGATGCTACACAAAATTTCACTTCTCTTCATGATTCTTACTTCTTTCAAGCTTCTAGTGAGGATTTAGAGCCAGTACTCCATGTATGAAGAGGCTTTGCTTTACCTGGAACTACAGCCTACTACAATGACTACAAAAATTTGAAATAAAAGACAGTTACAAACACTTAAAGTGGGTGTGTGACTTCATTGTATATAATTCTGTAGGAATGATAAAAGTCTGAAAATTAAGTGGGACTCCTTTCAGAGACTCTTAGTTTRCTTCTTAGAGGGCATGTTAAAGAAACCTGATAAGTTTTAGCAGGCAAGGACTCATTTCAACTCTGGAATTTCATGATTTAGAGCAACAAAAAAGACTTGTTAAGACCCCTCCTCTCTTGAAGAACATTTGTACATCTTTTGGGTCTGATTTGGAGAAAGCACCTTTTCCCATCCACCCTCTACTTTTTAGAAGCAAATTTGCAAACAGTCTGAAGACTAATGACTATCACTTGTTATTTCCGCAGGTACTTCAGCTAGAGTTCTTGTCTTGTTTTCTTTTAAGTGAAGCTGAGAGTAGTTCTTTTGTTTCCAAAATGGCAGAAAGGTTTCCACCAAAGAAGAAAATATGCTAGTGTAAGAGAGGAATACGATGTAGGACTTTCTAATCTACCTTTTTCGAGAAAAAAAATGGAACTG
Source organism: Rhea americana (assembly GCF_003343005.1). Lineage (NCBI taxonomy): Eukaryota > Metazoa > Chordata > Aves > Rheiformes > Rheidae > Rhea > Rhea americana. Next base: position 14,250,073 of record NW_028186149.1, read on the forward strand.
AAAATCAAATTGAACAAGTAGTGAGGGTGATAAAATCATGGATGGCAACTGATCACTTGTCTGTCAGAACAAGCAAGCAGAAATCGTCTCTGATAAAACAGCAAGTGGGATCATCGTTACCGAACATGAGTAACAAAGGGGAACAGTTGTAGAAATGCAGGAAGAGATAACCTCAATCTGAATAAAGCCAGATTACTGATTATTAAACCATCAGTAACATATTAAAGTGATTAGAAAATACAGATTTCTAAATATGTTAAATGGTTTCAGTACATCCTTGTAAACTTAAACAATTCACCTAACTTCACAAAGAAACAGAATGAGCTTAGTTGCCACAGCATGACATAAGTTCAAGAATCCGACAGACATCTTAACACAGGCAGGAAATCAGTAACTACTTGACTTAGCAAAGAGAATGAACTGTCAGCAGACAGTTCAAAGAAGCCTCRGAGGTGAATAAATGGAAAACTGAAAATCAGTAATTCTTTGTAAGGTACTCTGCAAGAGTAATGACAGCATAGGAAAAAATACCAAAAAAAGCAAATCAGGGTAGAGACGTATATAGAACTTTCAATAACAAAAACCTAAAACTTAATTTATTTCATTGAACGAGATATATAGGAAAGGACTTCTCTACGCTGCAAGTGCGGTGTTGATTCTACTCTTCCTAGCCCCCTAGAGATACTAAACATGAGGCAAACTCCTAAAATACTCCTTGCTAGGTGCAAGTCASCACTGATCTAGTAGTGGAAATGGGTTTCCACCAGACTGTACTGCACCACGCAGAAGCTAAAAAGTCCTCTCTCCTGTCTCAYGGGTGCAAATGTAGCACCACATAAATGAGGTAGTACAGTTTCTGCACCTGAGCTAGTAGGTCTGTAATGTACTGTGTCATATGGATTTTCTGGCTTAGGCCTGCAATAATTTGCAGACCYCTGTACTATACTGTTTTGCACAGAGAACGCATGCCTTTAAAAAAGAAATATGAAGAATATCCCAGCGAATTCTGAAAACATGAGATATGATATGATCAGTCATCAAAGTGGGAGGCTACACTATTACCTTAAACAAGTTTAACTTTAGTTTGTTTTTTAATACAGAGGGGTCCAGAATTTCCTGAATTTCCTTTCAAAAATTACAACAACTCTGTACTTCAGCCAAAAGGTCATCTAGTAGTAAGACACAGTGATAGGAAAAACATTATTAGGAACTTGTGGTCTTCATGTATTTAYGAACCTCATGCATTGTAAATTTATTTCTATTGCAGGTTCCCTATTCATGCCAGTGCAAATTAAAGGGCTTTCATGCACATGAGTACTTGGACCTAATGTGACAGCTCCTTGGAAAGCTGAACTCAGAAATAAAAGAAGTCATAGTCTGGTCAGAGATACGCAATCATAAAAATGTGGAGTGTACCCAAAATACTGAGATAAACGTTAAGAAAAAAAGAACAACACTGCATGAATTACATTTAAAGCCTGAAGAAAATTACTAAATGGATTACTTTTATCCTACTAGATCATGACAGACTATTCTGGCAATGCTGGTACTCAACTTTGGCAAATGAGTATTTGGGAGAGACATTTAATTATGTAAAATAGGCACCCCAAAAGTTAAAAATTATAGTAATTATGAGTTTTGATCCTGTTTCAGATTACACCTTTATAGCTTCCCACTGGTTTTGGTACCTACCAATTTTTTCCAATTGTTTAGATACATGTAGCGAATTTTCCCAAAGTTTGCATCTGAAACACTTAGCTAAAATCAGAGAGTTTAGTAATGCAGAAAAGTTGTTTTTACGAGAAGCCAGAAAATCAGTTAACCCTGTAAAAATAAGATAAACTTGTATTAATCAAATCAAGTGTAATTTATTATTAAATGTACAAAAAAGGATTAAATTTTACCATACATCTAGTAACTCTTAYGCCATTTCTAAATATTTTGCCAGTATCTTGTGTCAAAGTAAAGTCTTGAATAGGAATGCATCCCAGCTGAGCCTGAATAAGACTGGAAAATAAATATTTATTCTTTGGTATGTAAGCAGCACTCCTAAGCAAAGCGTAACATCATAAAAGTTTCTATAAGAAAACAAAGTTCAAAATAAAAACAATGAAATATAAGATCTGATCTGCTGTACAATAACACAGAAATTTCAGCAGGGACTTCAACATCCAAAAGTGACTGCTTTTTAATAAAATGTAACAAGATAATATAGTATTTACCAGTTTACTTTCATTTCTCTTGTTTTTATCTTCCCTTCCATTGGAAACCTACATATGAAAAGATACAAATTTTCCACCATTCACTTTAATTACTGCTAAAAATATACCTTCTTTTTCCAATGTATTTAACTCTTATACCTGATAGTTATCTTGTTTTTATCTCTATTCAGAGAGTTCAATGTTTTCTTTTCATTTGTTCTTAACTTGACATCTAGAAATTCTGTGCAGCTGGAGATCATTGTAACCTGTAACAATATAACTTTTTTATTATTTTCTTCTTTGTCATTTTTCCACTATTTCTTCCAACTTTTTCTAGTATCATTGCCAAAAAATTTTCTTGTTTCAACACTATGACCATGAAAAGATGGTCAATCAGTCCTTCCTAATACTGACCAACTTTCTTTCATCTTCCTATACAGGTCATTATATGATAAAAAAACAAAGATTTTTCATGAAACTGTTAAATGATTATCCTACTTGAACTTATCAAAAACCAACTGCACTGCTAACACTTTATGACATGCAATTCAAGTAGCAACAGTTTTTCTTGTTTGCTGTATATTTCACTAGGCTTTCACCACTCCTTAGTAACAAGGATAGCTATATGAGAACAGYTATATTCCATTTCTTCATGGCCATTTTATTCTATCACAGTATTTGCTTGAAATCAAAATACGTTCTATGACAATACAGTTGCACAAATTACCTGTGATGTAATGAACAGAAGAAAATGACTTAAAACAATCATGTTCATTCAAAAATAACATCTGCTTTTCACGTAGCTGTTTTTTGCAATAAAATTGAATTAATAACACAAGACAAAAGGGTATTTTACACATAAACAGAACTGCCTCAGCATCATTATATCTTCATAAGCAAGTTTAGTAACAGAGGAAAAACYTGGAAATCTAAAGCCCTCTGAGTACAAAGCCTCAAAATTTCTGCGTGTGTAATTCATTTAGATATATTTTCTAAAGTCTTATACTTCATAAAAACAAAGCCTGAGCTCTTTAAAGGAAATTAATTTTTCTGAAACATATCTTTGATTCTTTTTAAAATCAGATATATGTAAATTTTATTTAAAAAGTTAATTACCAGTTCACTTAAAGTCTCTGTTCCTTTAATTTTGAAAAACTGTTTCACTGTATCAAATGCAATATAATACCATGCCATTAATCTTCCAGTCTCTGTAAAAGAAGAATATAAAAAAAAAAGCCAAATATTTTTTCAGTGTATATTTTAAGTCACAAAAATAGAATTCTTTTTCTTATTACAGGGCTCGATGAGATTTAACACCATTGACTGAAGATATTAATGCACCCAGCTGTCTGATAGATATTACTGACCCCATCACAAAGCGGCAGAAAGCAGTATGTGCCAGTTACAGTTTTCTCCARTGAAGATGAATTCACACTAATATATCAGACTGTGAACTGTGGTTGCTGAGAAGCCAACCACTTCTAGCAGCAGATTGTAGAGAAGAGCTGGTATTGATAAAACCTCTCCTTCTTTGCACTGTGTCACAGACCTATTATCCTGTGATAATGTTCTACACTTTTATCCTAATCTGCAACAAAATTTCCAGCAACATCAAAAGGTAGGATCTGCACAGTGATCAAAGTTAAGAGAATAAGACTTCCATGATTTGTTAAATTAACTTTATCACATATTCTATGCACACTACTGTGCCCAGATCCTGCCCTCTCCTACATCAATGTGTTGCCATTAGTGGTTCACAAGAACAGCTATGGCCCTCTGCGGTTTGCTGCTATCTCAACACCACTTTTGAAAAATAGTTTATTAAAAAAAAAAAAGTTACCTGTTGGTTTGAAATTATTTGCTTTATCCATCCTAATCAAATCAAAAGATGATAAATCATTTAAGTTCTTCAAACACAGTTCTGTCCACCATTTGGAAAAAAAAAAAAAAAAAAGTATTCTTAGTACATGCAACCCAGGAACAACATCATCTAACTGCAATGACCATATACCAGAGTAGTTCCACTGAACTCGAGAAAAGGTCATAGAATACAGTCCTGCTCCTACTTAAGTTGAATACAATTTCCTCTGGGGAAAGTTCATATCCTCAAAGATACCTGATACAAGACAGCCCAACTCTTCTAGAAAAGCACAAGCAATAAAGTTAAAGAAACTAGATCCAAGAAACATAGGCTATTTAAATTCTAAATGACAGACCTGAGAACTCACAGTATTTATACAAAAGATTTCTACTAAAGTTGTAACACTTAAATAGTTGAAATTTCAAATATCCACAGGTATTTATGAGTCTTTCATTGGGTATTTTTGCACTGTACTAACTGCATTTGTGTTTACCGCAGTAAACYTATTTACCTGCTGGTGTTGCTTATCTACATGAGGATGATCAAAGTGTTTTGTTTGTTTTTATCTTTTTCAAAACCAAGGAAATTAAAAGGCAAAAGTGACATTAATACAATGTTGAGAATTTAAACATAAGTTGCTAAAGCACTCAAAGTGATAGTTCCCATAGCAACTAGAACTCATTCACATCACAAATGCAATATAGGAAAACATAACTAACAATATATATATTACTATAAAATATTTCATGTGTGCAGGTGAAGTGAGCTACAGTTTCTGTAACAGCTTAAAAAGAGGTTGCTTATGAAATCAAAGCACTTCAAGGTAATACAGTCCACATCTAAAAGCATTTGGAAGAGTGGCCTTCCATGCCTTATACCGTACAAGCTTATTTAGGTCAGAACATGCTTTACTCCATCCGTTCTTTTCAACCTGCATTCCAAAAATAGAAATGTCCTGATCTAAAGGAGATGGAAAACAATGGAAAGAGCACAAAAACTGTATTTATTTGCTTACTGATAAATAACTTTGTTTTTTATCTGCAATAAAAAATGTTTTTGTGTGTCTTATATTTGGAGATTTCAGCAGCACTGTATATGGTTAGAGATATCTGGAAGCAGGTCCTTTTATGCCTTATGCAAAGTAACATCAACTAATCCCAGTATCAACCACAGATGCTTCTATATTTTTTTTTTAGAATGTTCTATTTTTTGTGTAAAATTCAGTAAATGTGTAGTGAAATCCAAGTAATGCATATACAAATTTCAGAATATACCTCAATCTATACCATATTTTCATGCACCCGGCCCCCTTCAGATATTTAAGTTCTATATGGTATAATATACAAATCTACAGAAATAGGATGGATACTTGTGGACTTTCACTGAAGAATCGTAGAATTGATAAGGTTGGAAGGGACCTCTGGAGATCATCCAGTCCAACCCTCAAACAAGTGGCCCATATGGGGATTGAACCCACGGCCTTCCCATTATTAGTACCACGCTCTAACTAACTGAGATAAACCTATATTGAATTATAATTTTAGATTCATTATAAAAATTAAAAAAAGAGTTGTATACTATTTTCAGATTGGGAACATCAGAGGCACTGATCCCCAAATTATTTAGTCAGCTGTGTATTTTCTGACAGAATTGTATTCAATTAAAAAATAGAATTAAAAAAAAACTTAAATGAAATGACTGTTTTATTCAAGTCTCAAAAAAGAAAAATCTTCCAGTAATTTTTACAATATAACAGAAAAACTTGGTACTGCTAAATGCAATTGGTCTTTTTGTAACTGTAAATTTGGATGCTTCATTCTCACATTGTTATTCACCTGAAGAGCACATACAATCTTTTCTATTATCTAATTGCATCTTCTTATTTCACTGTTATTGTATTATATATTTGCTATTCATATACAACACTTAGAATGAATTTTGAATTAACATAGCAAATAATCCTTAAGAGAATCTACTAAATCAGTGCATCTGAGATATGACTTGAAATTATATGGAATACTTCATGCATAGAAATGTTCAAAAACTACAAGTCTTCCCTCCACACACCTAAGCAAAATGAGTAATTCAAGTCTTCAAGTGCCAAATTTCCAGGTAACAAACAAACAGTATACTAAAAGGTATTTCTCTAGTAGAAGGTGCTATGGTCTGAGGGAGTGGAATTGTCATATCATACTAGTCCAGATGCCTGAAGTGAAACCACACAATATGCATATTGTAACTTATCAAAAATACAGAATTTAAGAGTTGTTCCAATCCTCCAGTTCACTGAATACATCACTGGACAAGATCTGCCACATCCTGAACTTCTCTGAGACACTTTTTTCACGTTATTTATGTATTTGTGAATGATGTGTGCAAAAATATCCACCATTTAAAGACAGTGTGTTCTCTTTCTACATCTGATGTTTATTATAATATACTACACATACTATAATCCTGCAATTTTAAAATGCTTCAGAATAAGGTGAAATTGTTTAAAGTTTTACAACATTTGTTTTTGAGGTGAAATTTATGACACAGAGAAGATGACAATTTCTGAAACAGGACTTTTTGAAAGTATGTAAACAAATTAATGAAAGCAAACGAGATAAAAGAATGGAAGGAGAATTAGCAAAAATGATAAGCATGCAAATTTAAAGTTATCTGTGTGCTAAGTTTTATTTCTGAGTATGCATATATATAGATGAGGTAGGTAGAGGCATTTTTTCCTTCTTTATACAACAAATGTTTTTATACTAGTCAAAATACACTGACAGTGTTCCAAAAGTATGGAGCAATAATTAAATTAAATCAATAGCATAACATACTAGATTGTGCTTATTCTATGAACAAATCCATTGAAATTAATGGAGACACTTAATTTGAAAAAGTATGAATAAATCTGGCCTAAATGTAACATTTTACCGAAAAAGCTCAGAAGTCACTGACCTTGTAATTTTGCTTCAATTCCAGCTTTATCCAATCCAGATGAAAAACCTTCAAGAGGAGACAAATGACTTTTTAATCTAATACAATTATGTACTTCATCCTCAATATTATAACCTATCAAAATTGATTTGCTCATTTTAGGAGCCCGACAAAATACCCAAAAGTGAAATATTTGTAAACATTTAATATTCTGGCAACAAATTCAGAGCCGTACACAGTGCAAGTACATAAGCACACAGTAGTGTGTGTTAGAACAGATGTGAAAAGCTAAAAGCTGCAGATGCTCCCCTATATAACATATCAGAGTCCTAAGCATTGTGGAAATGTTGGCAAGAAACTTGCTGGTAAATACTATTTCCAAAGCTAAATACCAACAAAGTTGCAAAATGTTATGTAAAATTTTCYTATTTTAGAATACTGGAGACTACCTAAGTTATAAAATCTGTTCAAGTACTAGTTGTGTTATGTCCCAGCCCCATGCATAAGACTGAAAAACTAGTCCTCAGCAGGTTGCTAATGACTTCATAGTCATGTTTATGGCAAGTGGCCAGTGATAAAGGTATGATCAACACTAGCTACTAAGATGCTGTTTCAAGTTGAAGACTTCAGTATTAAGATTATTAAAACTTTGTTTTAGTAAAGATATGCAATATTAAGCAAAAGTTCCTTCTTAGCAGCAGATTTTATATTCAGTGCTGAACACTACATTACGGTTTCATACTGCATTCATACATGGCCCAGTGTACTAACATGGAAAGAAACGGATAATTACGAAGCTCTAAATGCCTTCTTCATGTTTTTAAAGTTATGCCATCCTGAAACACTTATTACTTATATTAATGCAATTGGAATTACTTTCCTTAAAATGTTACAGATCACACTAGACATCTCATCTTCAACCTCTAATGAAACAGTACTCCATTAGAACAAAAGAAACAAAGTGTATCTAATATAGTAGACTACAGCCTAGTGTCATAATTTAGATCAAAACGAACAAACCATAATGAGTTGGATTTTTTAATGCTCTAATGTACAAAAATGTTGATCGTATCCATTCCAAAGCTACAGTGACATCTGTGATGGTATGCAGCACTATTTCTGCATTTAAATGTTCAACAAGATGCCTGTGCAAGCTAGCAAGAAAACAAACAAACTGTAAGCATATTTTTCAATTAGTAATAGAAAAAGTACTAAACTATTTTTGAAAGCAACAATTTTAGTTACTTTACTGCAAACTGTTGACTTTAATCAGTGAGGCCAACAGAATACAGTGAATAATATATAAATAATCAAAATGTAATTTGTTGTTACGATTTAATATATAGCAATCAAAAATAATTCTTTCAACTGTGTTGTTTCATGATTATTTAGAAAACAAAGCTATGCATATTTACAGCTTACAGCACAGTGTTGAATATATGTGAAAAAATAAACCTTAACCAGATTACATGAGATAGATTTCCTGTTTTATTCTTTAGTATCTTAACCTTCCTATATATCTGACTCTACTGATATTTTGTTCACATCAAGAGAATTCTGTAGCCTGGTATTTTCTAAACTCTGTTGTCTACATATTCAAAGACATGCTTTGGATTCAATTCTTGCTTTTTTGGGTCTTTCTAATATGCACTTTTTCAGTTTAAGTTTTACAACAGGAATCTACAAATAACCTTCTTTGTTAAGTTTAAGATGACCTAGAGTTGTTTTTTATCTTCTCTAAACATATGTATCATCATGTCTGAAAGACACAAAATACATGTTAATAAATGAGTTGTTAGACTTGGAGATTGATCATCATATTGCTATCAAAATGTAGTTTATTTTTTAGAAAGATCTGCATATCTACAAGTACAAATTCTAAACTGAAAAAACCCCTTTGAAGTGAATGAACTTCGGTTCATTCATTCACTGAAATGAGTGATCTCATTTACAAGCAAAGCCAATCAACTGAAATTAGTTTAAATACAAGAAAAACTGTTCRAAGTTCATCTCTGATACTACGCTTTCATGAACTGAAGTAGATATGAAGCAGCTCACCTATTCACTGAATTTTAATATTTATGTGGTATCATAGGAATGCTCTAAAACTCAACTTTATTTCTCTAATTACTATAAATGAACTGACTGATAGTGTATTGTTGGCTACTACCATGTACTACTGCTTCATCCACCCAGAACAAACATGGTACTTTTAATCTCTTTCATTTTATCTTCAGTGACTGCTCACATATAAGGCTTCTTTCACTTTCCATCACTGTACTGGCAACATACAATTATATTCCCTGCTCAGTTCCCGAATTTTGCCTCCTCTAAGATGCATTTTCTTTCCTCTTTCTCACCAGTGGAACTGCTAAYCTAAATCTTAGAAGTTTGCTATTTCAAATATTGTTTAAAGAAAAATACATTTTGTAAATACAGATAAGAAAGTATGTTGAAAACTCCACAGCTACAAGCAGTCTTTTCCTATTTCTGCTATGTGCATGTTCTAAAGATGAATAAGCTCTTCTTTTTGTCTCCTGTTCTTTTCATGTATCAAGCAAAATTCGATTCTTTAAAAATGAATTTCTAAGGAAACTGCTACAACTCCATTATTGTAAATATGTAGATATGTAAATATATATGAATATGTAAATATGTATAGATATGTAAATATTCTCTGCTTTTCTTATTTAAGCCTCTGACTTGCTGCTGATCTGATAAAACAGAAGCTGTTACTTCTGAATAGCTTGATTTGGTTTTCCTTTGATTCTTAAGTTTCTCCCAAATAGATCAAAATAACCCCCAAACCACACTCTTAGAAATTATGAAATATTGCTATCTTCAATATAGTGTACTTAGGAAAATTGTTTAGTTACCTGCTCTCTATTATATCTGCACCACTTAACATCTGTATATACTTCTCCCTTGTACTCAAACGAGTCATGATAACTGCTGTAGCTGTAGTGTCAAACTGAAAAAAACCCAAAAAACTGCAAGAAACTTCCAGTTGAATATGCACTACATACCAATGCATGAAAGCACTAAAACTGTTTTCTCAAAACGCATGTTTAAATCATTGTTGAATGCCAAAGCATGCATAACTTAAAGGCAAGTTCTAACTCATGTGAGTAGTGAGCAGGACTTCAGCATTCCAACCCCACCATCAAGCCGCTCACCACACCAACCTATTTGCACTCTATACACATATATACCAGAGACATTTCTAGAAAAAAAACACAGATCTGAAAATTTACTGACTTCTTTATGAGGATCACAGTGAAGTGTTTGTAACCATAACCAGAAAAAGTAATTTACTAACAATGAATTCTCATTAGTAATCTCCAAATATTAGAAACATCTTCAGATTTTTTACACAGCAGGGTGAGGTGGTGCTTTTCAAATGACAATGCAAAAGTAAACAGATTTTTTCTTGAACACAATGTTACCCTATACTAATTTAACTATAAATAACAAAACTGTAAAAACCAAATGTTGCAATAAAGTGGCTGGTATTGCTATTTCTTTGTCAAGTTTCTACTGACCTGCTTTAACATAGCATCAGCATAAAAAAAAGCATTAACTTACTTGAGGCCTTCCTGCTCTCCCAATCATTTGCAGAATATCAGTTTCACTGTACTCCTGGAACATTCCTCCAACATAATGCATTGTGGATTTTATAACCACCAGGTGTGCAGGTAGATTGACTCCCATAGCTAAGGTACTAGTAGTAACTACATCAAATTAAAGTATATTGATTTCAAGATTAAATATATTGTTTTCAGCATTAAAAYGTCTGCCTATTATCAACATTTTAAAATAAGCAGCAAATAAGTGGCTAATTTTCATTGCTAAGAGCTCTTATTTTCCAACAAAGTGAGTGGGAATTAAGGGCATTTTCCATTACACAAAATTAGACATAGAATACTGATATATATTTGCATAACAATTTCAGTATATCTGATTATCAGTATAGACACTATCAACTATTCTTTAAGAAGATCAAACACATCCCAGATATTCTAGCTATTTCTTCATATTTGCAGATAATCCAGAATCCAACTTATCTTCACTATAAAACACATTCTGAAGTAAGATTTATTCACATTTCTTCATGGATAGATACTTGAATATCTATCAGCCAAAGCCTGATCTTGCTTTGTAGTCATCAGTATCTTTAAAATTTTTTTCTTAAGTCTTTAATCATTACCATTGTTTCTATTCATGGTACCAAAACAGAACCACCACTATTACTATAATAGTACTTTAACAATACCCACTCTCATCAGGAAAACATCAGTCAGATTTGTTCATGTGCAAATTCTCTCTCTCATTTTTTAGTTCACATATATATTGAGTGCTGGGCACTGAAAATGGAAAGGCAGCTATACAGGTCAACTGATGGAACTGTTTCTTTATTCCAATTCCTTTTTTTGAAATGAAAACTGAAATTAATCAGTTATGGGTACATCAGGAAAGAAGACTCCAACCTAAATTAAAGGTATATAATCTCAACAGAACTATTGTTTTTCCTATTGTGGTAGTAGGTAAACCAGAAATATTTGACAAAAGAAATGACCTAACCATACAAAAAGTTGCAGAGACAAGTTACTTATGAGTGCAATCAGATCTTAGAGATGCATAGTCCATGTATGTATTTACACTGCAAGTATACATGTGCTCTTTTTCAAGGCCAAAGAATTTTTCTCCTCTGCAAAACCTGTAAAAGTTGTATTCAAACCCTACCCCCTTCACACTCATAGACAAATTAGGCATAGTATGACAATGCACTTTTACTTTTCTCTTAGTTGCAGAAATATAATTCTAGCATTTCAGATGACCGTGAAACATTCATAGGAACTATATATCTCAAATGACTTGAGAACTGATAAGCAACTTGGCATTCTTTTAGTGATAGCTCATATATGCATTCACATTGTGTTCAGCTCTAGCATAGGGTATCAAAGTCCTTTTCGCAAACAGCGATTGCAGAATTACTGTCTCCTGCGACTTCAGAAATGCCACAGCAGTTGGCAAAGTCATACACAGAGCTCTGGGCGGCCGAAGTATAGTTAATGGCAGGGGTGATGAAACCTTTTAATGGTATCATGGATACCACAACTCTGGCAAAACATGCCATCATCGTAGTAAGTGGATCTACCTTAAAAATTCATATTGAGTTACAACAATCACTGTACAGAAATGAAAAAWCCACAAATCTTTCAATGTTCTACATGAACTACCTACACAGTTCTCCAAAGGGTTTGAACTTCYATATGAAAAAGAGAAAGCCTAGATGAGATGAGACCATCATGTCTCAAGCGGACACCTTCTTCTAGGTAACAGCAGACGGAACATTTATCAGGAGTCTCTGTTAAAACACCTTGCACGGGAACTTGCCTATGCAAGAAGCATAAAACTGAAAGATTACTTTCAGGGAAGCCGCAGCTACAAAGGACACAAGCAAGGAAAGCATCATGTGAAGCTGAGAAAAGCAGCAATAACAGAGCACTGCACTCCAACATGCTGGCTGAACAATACTAAAGGGAAATGAACATGGCCACTTTGTAAGAATATATGAGAGAGAGTGACCTCTGTTTATGCTGAAAAGAAGAAAAGTACTCTGGACCTTAGTGACAGGGTACATATAGACTCATAGTGTAAAAGTACATGTGAATCATAAAAATATTTTTATTATTCTGGATTTCACAAAGTAATTCCAAAGGCTAGTCATAAATAATAGAATCTGAAACTTTACCACTTACAAATATCCATCTTCTCAAGCCACGTAAACAGCATTCTGACTTGAATTTAAATTAAATTAAATTAAATTTACTTACAGAGTACTGGTATATCTCCTACAGTAAAAGCTCCTTCAATTATTTTTCTATCAGATAGCTCCATGCCCGCATGATGGTAAGCCACACCATACATCAGAAGATCTGATAATGAAATAACTATAACCATTATTTTACTCGAGTTTACTCAAGCAAATATTCATTCACAGAGCTAAAAAGCAGTAGGTTATACTTACCTCTCAGTTTGGAATCTTTCAATGAATTTGCAGATCTCTGTAATCTACCCAACATAGAAAAACAACAATAATAAATCTTTAAAATCCCAAAACAGAATCACTAATGTAAGCAGAATATGCACAGGAACTGCTATGTTTTCAAAATGCACAATTACCGCACTAAAGATTCTAAGAAGTATTCCTTGACATGTACATTTATTTTTTCCATATTTTCCTGCAGTTCTACTGCATTTGTGCTATTAAATATGTACTTAGTTTATAACTACATGTGAGAATATCAAAAGGACATCACATTAAAACATCTTTTGAAATACACAGTCTTTGGTTAATTCCAGCAGCTACCCCTCCCAGCTTTCCAAAGGCAACAAACTGATTCTCTGAGGCAGCTGCTGCAGCACTTTCAGCCCAGTCATCTTTCCAAGTTACAAAATACAATTCAGCGCTCTCAATCAGATGCAGATCTAGATACTTCTGATAGAAATGTAAGTGGCAATTAGGAAAGCAATGGAGATGCTTTGTTCACATAAGGCAAAGGAAAACATGGTCAAGATCCAAGATCAGGAAGATGTTTCTGCAGCTGCCATGATGGGACAATACAGTAATATTGGGTCATAGTCACTAACTAGTAATATGGGTCACGGCTGTATTTATTAAAGTGCCTGATACTGCAAAGACTTTTTATGAGCTTAACTTCTTACACTAGTAAGAATACGTCCAGTGAAAGTATTTATATGCTTAATCTTTGCAGTGCAAGACTTTATGAAGTCAATGAAAAATACTATTTTTAAGCAAATAAAATTCCCCAAGAGGAGTGTCAATTTACCAAAAAGAATGCTAATTGTGATGATGACTTTGTTGCAGATACTCTTCTGCCAGAAAGTGTAAAAGCAAGTTCAGTAAAGCAAGCAGACACATAACAATTAAAATAAAATACCTTTGTTTCTGTTCTATACTCAACAGAAATTTAGCATCTTTTGCAAGAACAGAAGCAGCCTGCTGTACTCCTTTTCTTGTTGCACAAAACTATAAATAAGAAAATATTTTGAGTCAACTGTTCTAAGAAAGAAACAAGTTTAAATGTGATAAAAAAAAAAAAAAGCTGTTGTACCACAAGTGCCGGTTTTTGTTCAGCATAAGTTTGTATAATACTAGCTATCTTGTAGTTAAGAGTTAAGTCAAACTTGAATTCTGTCTGATTGTCACTGCATGGAAAACCAAGAACAACTTTGCGTAGCTTCACAGGTCGGTGATCTTCATCTATTTTTAGACATACAGCAGGCATCTTACCATCTGAAAGCCATTCTGCAATCTTAAAAAAAAGAGTAGAACTTAAGCGATAAATTTCTGCTTTTAAGCATATTCTGTTCTAACTGCATTATTCACCTAAGATTAACTTATTTTTGTTATTCGAATGTGTTAACACATTTGACTTTGATTTTTTCATTAAAACCATAGGTGAAGGTCTGCTTTCTACAGGACCAATATAATTCGGATTGAAATCTTAGTCTGTTGAGATTTATACTTAGAAATGAAAATCACGTACAGAGATCTAAAACTGAAGCAAGTCCATACTCAGCTAAGAGTTCTATATTATTGTATGTCATTTGTTGTATTAGTATCAATCACACAGCTGCCATCACCTGACTGCCATCACCTTGCAGTACCAAAATGACAACTTTGTTATCTATCAATCTGAATTCAGAACTCCAGGTAAATTTTATAAAATATAACTATAATAATTAAAATACAGTTGAATTTTAACTTACATCTTCAGCATTTGGGATTGTTGCAGAAACAGCTACAAATCTCAAGGAAGGAACAGTGTCATGACTCTCTGAAAGACGCAAAAGAGAAGACTGAACAGTCTTCATCCGACTGACTACAACTTCTAATGTTGCGCCACGGCTTTCATCCTTTATAACATGGACCTATTAAGAATTTTAAAACATTTGCAAAATACTTCTTCTGTTACAACTTATGCATACGTTAAATATATATCTGATGCACTATCTAAGAGGTTATTAGAAGAGATTATCCTTTTACCTTCAAGAACAAAAACAGCTTCTAAAAATTATTTTTCTTTACCTCGTCAATGAGAAACAGTCGCACAAGCTGCACTATAGAGTTGTCTCTCCACCTTCTAGTCATGCTATCCCATTTCTCCTAGGAGAAAAAAAAATGACAAAAGGAGAAAAATGTTTACAAAGACAAGGTATACTAAAAGTAGAAGTGTAAGGAGACATGCCTACACATGATAATCTCTTTAAATAAAATCAATCAAATGAATTCAAGCTGTACCATGTATGGTTTATCTGGCACATTATTATATTGCTAACTGTTGTTTATATGCAGTGAAGTATGCGTAGGAGTTTTCGGACAAGGACAAAGATCTTAAATTAGTCTGAAATTCACTCCTCATGAACAAAAAGGGGCAGGCCCAGCAGCATGTATTTCTAGACTACTTATGACTGTTCATTCTAGATTATTGTAAGAACTTGGATTAAAACCTACAGGTGTAGTTATAATAATATGAGCATGCTGTATTTCAAATAGATCATCCATCTCTGTATCTCCTGTCAGTTCTTTGCAGCTGAGTCCTATGAGTCCAAATTTTTCTTTCCAGTCATCAAAACGCTGACTGCACAGAGCTTTTATTGGAGCCACTAAAAATAATACAAAATTATAAGAGTTATAGCAAGAAAAGCAAATCTTCAACTACACCGCTAAAGATGCTAAATGCTTACATTTTGAAGACACTATCCTGAATTTAATTCTTCAATTTTCAGCTTTGCTCCTAAAACCACAAAATTCAAAATTGGCTTGCTACTCTTCTCTTATGCATAAATCAGCTTTGAGCTCTGGGTCACAGTTCTTCCTACCAGCAACTGGAAACAGAGTCCTTGAATTAAATGTATTTACGCTCCCTCATAATTGTGATTTTTTTCTAAATCACACGTGAAAAAAAAAAATCACTTGGCTATCAGAATCTGGCAAAGGCTTTCTCACAGGCACAAGAAACCACAGGGAAGACCATCCTTTCTAATGAAAGATCATACAAATGCGACTCTCACTCCAGTTCTGAGTACAATTTCTTTGGGCTCTCTGCACTTAGACAAAAAGGGGGGTTATAAATGAGAAACCACCTATAAGCAGGAAATCGTATCCTAGAGGAAATCAAATCTATTTACAACTAAATGTACAATTAATTGTAGTCACTGTCATACAGAGCAGCTACCAGCACAGGTAGCAGTTCCGACACTGGTACTGATGAACAGACTCTTAAAATAAACTAAATAAGCTT
>NW_028186149.1:14266435-14279659 GCF_003343005.1 Rhea americana
TTTTTTTTCCCTGAGGGGGCATGTGCTATACTTTTTCAGATGGAGGCTGATTTCTAGAAATCAGAAATAACTCTCTACAAGGACTGACATTAGCAACGTATATAAGTCTAAACTGGTGGGAATGTATATGGAAAATGCAGTGATGCAAGTGAAAGAAGAAGTGATCCATCAATGATCTGAAAATAACAACAATAAAATAGGTCTGGCTATGATTGCATTATATGCTAGCTACAGACCACTGGAAAAAAATCAACCATCAGCAGACAAGAGAGCCCCAAGACAAAGAGGCTTAGAAGAACCAGCTTCTGCTTCAACAGGAAGTGTAAAACCTCATGAGCCTATCAGTGGCCTACACAACAGAGGAAATCACTAACTGCAGAGAACTAATTAAGCTATAAGGAAGTGAACACGAAATTCTCAAAGTAGTATCTTTGGCTAGCAATGAGGGCAGAACGCAAGAAATCAATAATCACTCCCTAAACGTTGGCTACCAAATCCCTAGCATATGTAAAAGCTACTGGGAAAGAATTCTAATTGATATGACTACTGCAAGCTAATTTACATACACTGTGCTGCTGACAAACCTGGAGAACCCTCCTGTAGTACACAACCTGATTAACATCCCTGTCCCAACCTCTGGAAAACTGAYATTTCCCTTTCTCCATCATCATCCAACCTGAAGAAGTCAGCAAACCTAATTCCACCATCTGTCAGCTGCTTCTTTACTGAAATTTCTAACCAGAGTAAGGCCATTTTGCACCTATTCTGCCAAGGCAATCAAAAATATTACAGTATTACACTGAAATGCTCCTCCTCCACGTGCTGACAGAGAAACTATAATACATGCTTGTTTATAAAAGCTCTATTTACAATATATAGGAAACTCCACATCAAAACTATCATTATTACAAGAATGTTGACTCATTATAATTTGAAAAAAAATACAAGTAAGGCTGAAAACTTGTGTAAAGATTAACCACTAACAGCAAGACTGATAAACATTTCACACTGTATCAACTAATTAAAACTAGTATGAAACCATAAATCTCATCTGACTTACATGACAGGAACTCAATTCTCCAGAAAGGAAAGACACAAGCATAGTCACAGTTGTGACCATCTTCAAGTATTTTTATTAATTTTCATATAGATTAATAAAAACCCATGAAGAGCMCAGCTCTGTGGCGTTTGTACTAGTGGAAAGAAAGCAACTATTAATGTGAAATCTTGTCAGGTTAGGGGATGGTGGAAAATTTGATCCTCTTCTCAGAGCCACAGATGGGCTCTGATATAAAAGATACTCCCTGATTTCAGGCTCTGCCACTGAGAATACGGGATAGTTTCTTTTGTTTCCCTCTTCTCCCCACAGGGTTCACCTTGCCTTCTTAGAGGACAAACTCCTTACAAGAAGGATTCTCTTTTTTCTTGTATAGGCAATAGTGGCTACTACTGCCACTAATATGCAATGCTGTTAAATACTAATAATAGTTACTATGGTAATGAAAATAAACAAATTCTAAAAGAAACATCTTTTTTAAGAATGAAGTAAGCCTAAATTTCTCAACATAGTTCATATCAAGATTATTAAGGCACTCATTCATAATCTCAACACTTAGAATGACATTTTCTACTGTTGTCACCAAGATGTTTAAAGCTGCATAATACTTACTGTAAACAATTTTAATATTTAACCAAGGCATTGGGGTTTCCATAAGTAATCTGGTAACAGCTAGCTCAAACATTACAGTTTTTCCAGAGCCAGTCGGAGCACAAATCACAAAATTCCTATCTGTATAAAGAAGCTAGGAAAGAATTCAAAGTAGTAAATGCAAGGCAGCTATCCATTATATCTATTCATACATTGGGGTAAAAAGACACTAAGAAAATGCTTATTTCATTGACAGACATAGTTCTCTAAAGTATTTTGCATTAGATGTGAACTTTAAATAATAGCTGAAGAAAGTATGTCTTTTTTGGTGCATTCACCACAGAAATATAAATGAAAGAGATACTGTTCATTTAAGGCTATTATGTAGTAAAATATACCATTTTGTGACAAACATAAAAATACAAATATCTAGCCTTAGATGACATTAATGCAGAATAACCGACAATATCCAACTACAACCAAACGTACGCTCACATTTGAGATACTAATTTTGCACTTAAAATGCAATTTAAGTGTTTTCCTTCTGTAATCAAATATGCATCCAAAATTCAAACTTTGCTGAAAACATTAATTTTAATAGAATGTTAAGTTTTAAAATAATTATGAAAGTAGGTTTTGTATGATTGTTCTTTTCTCCTTCCTTCCCTCACATTCCTTCCTCCCTCATCTCAGAAGCCAGGTATGTCTGTAACAYATTCCCTCACTTGCCTCTCCCACTCCTCTCTCCTCCTCAGTGGCACTCACCTGCTCTCCATTTGTGCAACAGACTCCCTGCACAGCTTCATTTGCTTTCTCCCCTTCCAACTCCCCATGGATTCTATTATTCTTATTTTTTGAAATTCAGCRAATGGCAGCCCTCACCTACGACCTGATTTATAATTGTGGCAATGAGTGACACTGACAGTTCCACRTAACAGCTGCAGGAATTACCTTTGTTTCCTCATCTACCACTTCTAGTTTTCCAGTGCTCACACAAATCAATAAAGAATGAATATAGAATCTTTCCTGATTTTTGTTAAATAATCATATACACCATTCACTGTGCTTCAACCACAGAATACCAAGTTGAGTATTTGCCATATTTCTTGCAACCAGAGAGTGCTACCAAGTTGCCAAGTTGAATCCTGCAAACTCAAACAATTAAAATACACAAGACCATTATCTTTTTAACATGCTGTTTTCTCTCAACCTTTCTAACATGGTACTTCTTATACATGATAAGCAAAAATTGTTCTTTCTGATACTCTACAAACAAGTTTATATTTAGGAGTACTAATTCATGAGCTACTCTTTTTTTTTCTCTCTCCTCAAAACTACTGCCCTCAGTGACATCTCTCTTTCTAGAATAATGGAAAAACATAGCTATAAGCAAGGCTTACTTTCATGAAAGTTGCAAGAAAATGGTCATGCAAGATTATTTTACAAGTATTAATTATCAACAGCAGTAGCAATCAACAAATGTTATTTACTAGTAATAAGATGTACATCATGGCAGAAAATTAACACGCATTTGGAAGTAAGGAAAAATACCACAAATGTCTAAGGACTATAGATATAAGTAAAAAATGTAAAAGTATAGTTCCCCAGATATTTCAAATATAAGATTTTTCTGCTCATGCAAGCACAATTCTTAACATCTTCTCTGTGTAAAATATTAGCTAGTGGATAAGAAATTCAAACAATATTTTTTGCTACACCAATGTAAAATACATACTAAAATATTTTCATGAATGATAATGGGATTTCTCCCTGGTGAATAAAAACAAGAATGAGCTGAATAAAAAATTTTAAATGCTCTGTTGAAGACTGTTGAGATCTGTATTTCCTGACTCTCTATAATACGTCTTCCTCAGATTTATTGCTTTCAAAGCAAGCTTGGGGTTTTGAAGAAAGAGCACAGCCTCTAAAAAGAGGCGACAGATAAATACCACCTTTCCAAAAGGATGGCCTCCTCTACAGTTCTGCTTTTCTTAATTTTCCTCTAGGAAAATTGTTTTAAAAAATATTACTAATCTCTACATGTAGCTATATATATGATTAAAAATATCACATAAATATATTTAAAATCAAGAAAAACATTCTAAAAAAGTTCTTCCGGTCTCTTCTCACAGATTAATATAACCCTGCTCACCTGCTCAACTATTCCAAGAAGAAGTTCTAGAAATATTGTATCTTCCTAACCCCCTTTAAGTTCTAAATATTAAAGTACTACTTTAATTTATGCTACACATTTATCCATAAAGTACTACTTGCAGCTGTAACTAAYGTTTTGTACTTACATCATCCAAAGCTTTAGACTGTACATAGTTAAAATACGGAAACTCCTTAAAAATACTTCTAAATTGGGTTGCTTGAGAGCACATTAAGGAGCTGAAAACAACTGAGTGAAAACTCTGAAATCTGTTGTCATACTATAAAATGTACAGTTATCACTTATATTACATTCTCTTATGTTACAAGAAATGTGCTCTTTCTGTAACTTAAACAAAAAATTTAAATGTGTGTAATGATCTAACYGATACAGACTTACTGGAACAATCAGCAAAAAGTAACTTATTAAATGATTTAGTATCATTACTTAAATTATTGGTGTGCCATATATTCCACATGACAAAACACTACATTAAATAGCATTAAGAGATGTCTCAAGGTATACCAAAAACCGACATGAAGCGCACCTCCTCTTCTAATAGACTCCATGAAATGGAATATGGTCATGGAATATAAAATTTTAAGGGGCAGACATTTTTTCTACACCATAAAATAGATACAAGAGTAAACAGAGCACTGCTTTTAATGCATCTAAACATGCCACTGCCACACGATATTTGTAATACAATGGAAATAAATTAACATTGCAGTGTATGCCCAAGAGGTATAGAAAGTTTAAAGAAGTCTGCCTATAATATGTTAGTACTAATAGTGTTTTTTAAAACACTTTCAATTGTTTTTCAAACAAAAAATATTCTTATCTAAAACTGAACAGAAGAAAAAGAGTATTGTTTCTTTATGGATCCAAATAAGTGAATCTGATCTTGTCTGGACTTGCACTAAAGCCCAACAACTAACAGCAACCATCTGATCAGACTGAGGATACAAACAGTCAGACATAACACCAACAATAACAAGAAAAATGAGGCCTTAGATGGATGTTAGATTCATTTGAAAAGATTCAATAAAAAGAAAAAGGAAACTGAAACAAGGAATAAAACGAAGAATTAAAGTAGTTAAAGAAAAACATAGCAAAAAAACAAAGAGCACAAGTAATAATAAATATTTAGAAAAATAAGGATTTTTTAAGAGACTTCTCTAAAATTGCCCTCTAAATAAATGATCCATTTTCAAAAGTGCAGAACATTGAGTATCTGTAATTGACAACATCAGAACAACTGAGTACTTACTGGTTTTAAAAATTAGGTCACCTCTTCAGCTATTTATATAAATTTAATTGCCTAATTTTAGACATTTACTCTTCATGACATTTATCCTACTGTCTGACAGGTTACTAGAAACCACATATTAAAGAGACAGGGTAAAAAAACAAAAAAAAAGTTTGGTAGATACAGCTGGGTGTCTAATTATATTATGGTTCAAAGCAGATGTAACAAAGAAAATTACTGTAAAATTTGCTTAGAGTAAGTTAACGAATGGAAACATACTGTAAATTTCATACTACAACATAAATACTGATCTGTAAAGGGTATATGAAGTCTACTTTCTCTTCAGAATATGGGACAAAAACTAATAAATTCCCTAATACACCTAAATACTAATTAATTTGTGCTTCAGTTAAAGTATATGAGGGTATAAGTATGTGTGTCTCTGTATAAAGTTTGGCCTAAAATAGATACTAAGTAAACTAAAAAAATTTAATGTTACATTTTAAAAATTAATAGTTTTGAAGATGAAAATGTGAATGTCTGATATGAGACAAAATTTGCTGGGCAATGAATGATCTATTACAAACTGTCCTTATGTGCTCTAGTTTTGGAGGTCCCAGGGGTAAACTCCTATTTATCATTCAATTCTCAGTTTTTTCATTACAAATCAAAACTATTACAGTGAAATGCATGACCTCCTGTGACTACATATTAAATACTAAAATTTTGTGCATGTAAAGAGTTATAATGAAATCAGCTATAGCAATTAAAAGGATACGAATTTCTGTAACAGCCCTCAAAGTTTCCCAATTTCTTTCTGCAGTTCCTAAAGAAATAAAAGTTGTAAGTTTATAAAATCAGCAATCCTTGTTTTCAACCAATAGCCATAAAAAATACCTTCCCAACTCCAAGCTATGCATCCTGCGAGAAGCTGCAAGGCTATAACAAGGTACAGGTGATACAGAGGAGCTGGAAGGTGAGAAGAGGGAGGTCACAAGCTCATCATTTTAAAATAACCACCTTGGTGGCTCTCTGCTGAACTCACTACAGTTTAGGGATGTCTTTCCTATATCAGAGGCCCAAAACCTGATGCAGTATCCTAGACGTAGTCTAACAGGCGCTGAGTGGAAGGGGATAATCATTTCCCTTGATTTCTTTTTGATATAGCCCAGGATGCTGTTGGCCTTCTTTGCTGCTGGGTCATGCTGTGGGCCTGCTGCTTTTACAGAGAGTTGCCCCTACTAGTCAGGCTCAGCTAGGGCTTCTCCTTCCCAKGGGAGGACTTTACTTTTTTCCTTTAGAATTTCATGAGGTTGCTGTCAGGCGCCTCCCTCCAGCCTGGCTAGGGCTCTCTGAATGAAAGCCCAGATCTTGAGTGTATTGACTGGTCTCCTCTTCGCCTCCCCAATTTGATGACATACAGACTTGATGAGAGTGCACACTGTCACCTCCTCCAGGTCAGTGACAGAGACATTAAACAGGTCTGTCCCAGGAAAGACCCCTGCAGCACTCCACCCATGATAGGTATGCAGGCAAGGTGCAACCATTAATCACCACCCTCTGAGCCCCACCATCCAACTAGTTTTTTACACAGTTTAAGGGCGTACTTGTCTACCTGTTCAGACCTTAATGTCCTAACTTGGATACAAGAATTTTGTAGAGACAGTGTTGAAAGCCTTGTTAAAGTCAATGACAYCCCCTACTCTCTTCTTATCCAGAAATCTAGTCACTTTAACATAGAAGGCACTCAGGCAGGAATCACCTCTTCCATTGCTGGTAAGTCTACTATGCCTCCAAATCCCTCCTTAAACCACTTTGCCTTATAATTTTCTTTTAGCAGTATTTTTCTAATCTGTATTTCTGTAGCACTTAGCCTAATATACTAGGCACACTCCACAGATGTAATGATTCCCTGTCCCCAAAACATTAAAATCTAGGAAAAAAATACGTATATTTAAACACTCTTAAAAACAAAAATAATTTCTAAAACAAGTGCTTCGTTGTTTCTACAAAATTCTCATCACTTTCCTCCATTTTCCAGATTTCTCCTATCTAAAATCTAGCTGTAAAAAGATACGAGTGTGAGCCCCACATCAAATTTCAATTCCTGAAGATGAGATTATTTACCACATCGAGGGACCAGGCTGTTACTTTTCAAATTCTTGAGGACACAGATTTGGAGTGACATTTTCAAAAAGGCCCACATGACTTAAAAGCACAACTTCTGCTGACTCCTAAGGCACTTCTAAAAAYGTGACTGTGTCTTCATAAATTGTTTACCCAATACCCAGCCCATATTAAAGAACAACGCAAAATAAGTTTCTTGCAATTGTAATACTRTCTGTCTAATGTAGCTGAATGTCTAACTCCAAAACTGTTCTTTATCTTATATCATGAATATCCATTATTATTATATACCAAAGAAAGATAGTGGGCTATTGTTATTAAATTGAATAACAATAATTACCTTTTATATCCAGAATCTTTGAAGCATTAGAAAATGATTTTATTTTAATTCCACTTTTAGGAGGAAAGTCCCCATCATTTACCCTTTGTAGGGTAAAATCTGAGTCTTTAGTTACTGGAATATGATTATTATGTCTCTGTAAGTCTTCTTTTTTCATCTCTTTCATGTTTTCATTTGTTTTCAAGTAAGTACCGTTTTCCTTCATATCAATGGAGTGATCTTTAAATTCAGATATTTTAAATAATCTGCAAAAGATACAGGAGCTTCTTTAATTTATTATATGTTATGCAGTTTCTCTAACAGTTGAAAAATATGCATGTTTATACTGGAAGCAAAACTAGTAAGGTATAGTCATACATGTAGTTYGGATCTCATTTTATTTGCTTCAGCTGACATTCTTCCACACGAAGATGACTCCTTTCAAAATAAATTTTAGTTTTACTTTCATTCCAGAGCTGAAATAATAAATGACCTGTCCAGATGGGCTCTCAATCCCCACAGCAGATCCACTCTCAATCTTCTGCATAACTAAAAAGAACTGAGGCTTCTGAACAGAGCTTCTGAGGAGTGAGGAGAGCAGGGCTCAGAAGCCAAGTTTATCTGTAAAACTCCTCCTCCAAGGTGGCACTGAAATCATGTAGGTATGCTCGGCTACCTTTTCACTTCTTAAAAACAAGTGACCTTAGTTTTCTTGCTCTTTACCGAGTGAATGAAGAACTAAATATAGTATTTCGAAGAACCCTTGTTCATTTAAAACCCTTGAACCCTAGATCATTAATCAAACTAACCTCCTCCTCACACTCCTTGTAAAACAGGCTGAGCTTAGGACACGTATAATTACAGTACTAAAAGACTGCCAAAAGGAAATTTCTTTTTCTCCTTACAGTCAACAAAAACGAGTGCCTGGAGCCCTATTAAAGTACTTTCATTGAAGAATCAAAAACTCTACATTTGACAAATATACCTGAAACAACAATAYGATTCTGATAGTAGATGAATTACCATAATTGACTAGAAACATACCATACCTTTTTCTTAATGCTGAATGGATACTCTCATCATCACTGTTGTCTGGAAAATTAATTAATATTTTATTTTGTGAAATATTTGCACCAGGTTGCTGAGAAGCCCCAATTCCCTTTTTATGTTTATCTTGGTCAGAAGAGAGAAATGATGAAAACATTTTCAGACTTTCACACTGAAAATCAGTTTTATTCCTTTCTCCTAAACTTAACTGGAGCACTTCTTTTTTAGAAGCTATACCAAAATGAAAAGTTGCTCGTGATTTATCATTTACTTCCTCAGTATTTCTCCTGCACTGTTGTACAGACTTCTGGTGCTGTCTCGCTCCTACAAAAAACAAAAATTATTTAACATATTAATATTCGCTCACATTCCTAKTCATATTCATTTTATTAAATAACTTCCACATAAAACAAACCAAATTCACATATATGAACTGATACTCTTATCTTATTGCAACTTCATCACGTATTTTGTGACTTCTGTTGATGCACATGATACATCACGCTATCAATTAAAACTCATAAAAATAGGGTTAATTTCTATGATTGCTATACAAAGCAGAAGAGCAAAACTGTTTCTTAAAACTGAAAAGTACATGAAAATTACTATCTCCTATACACATCCTTCACTTTAATCCTACAGACTTGTAGGATTACTGGAAACACTTCTCCCTGCCCTCTGAATAAAGATAGGCTTTCTAAAAAATGGTACAATGAACAGGCTTGAAATTCCTACAAGGAATAGTCACAAGACAAACCCTGCAATTCTAACGAGTCGAAATTCCTAATGAAGTCATTGATGGTTTGGCTCCCTGATCAGCTTAGCTAATTATGTTGTTTTGTAGGGTTATTCTCAACAGGATCAGTGTACTGATCTGGCTGACCACATGAGCATCACTGCCAGCAAGACAAGTAACAGTAGTAACGAGCAGTTGGATGAAGTAAGATGACAAAACATCTCCATTCACTATCCTTCACTTAGATTTGCTTGTCATTTAACCATATCCTAGAGTATGCATAAAATTCATGAATAAAAATAGCACAGTTTGTCACCATCCTCTACTGATTACAATAGTATGCACCTGGAAACCTAAAAACTACAATGGCCAATTTGTGACATATCCTTAACAGTTCTATGAACACAWGGAAGCTCATCTGAATGAGCAGTCCTTAATGGCATTGCTCTTGCATAAGAAACTAAAAAAATACATTCTTAACATGGTAATTCCTAAATAGAGAGTATCATAAATCAGCACAGCAACTAAGATATTTAGAAATWTACTTGTCAGTGATAAAGCAAAGGAATTCCTTAAAAATACTTTTCTCAAGGTGATATCGAACGTCTAGATGGAAAGAATCTTATCATCAATCACTGGCCAGACTCCAAATTTTGCCTCTTGAAAAGCAGTTTGAAAAAAGCCCAAAACAGGAAGTCTCATTAAACTCTCCGTTTCTTGGTTGGAGGACAGGTCAGTCAGGCCAATGTGCTGCATTACGCTCTTATAACTGCTTCCTATTCTTCCATATAGCATCAAAACACAATACAGAGCAGCAGAAATTTTGATCATGCTTCTCATACCTGACCCACTTCTGCACAATAGACTTGTAGCCGGTATACATTCAGCAAAGAGGCTTTGCTAATTGCCCAACACTTTTCCATAACCAGAACATACATAAAACCATTATTCTGAACCAAAAAGCATTATTTTTCTACATTTGCTTACCTATTTCATATTTCACATCATAAAACGAGAGGAGGAATCATCTGTCAAAAGAATTATCTGTCTAGACATTTGAGTTTACATTCAAAATTAATGTCAAATATTTTACCCATATGACTGTAAACTGTGTTTTTCTCCAGTTCTTTGTGTAACTCCTCTGCAGATGGAATTTCAGTAATAGCTGGAGCAGGCGCAATATACCACATTTTTGGCTCTTCGTTTTCTAGATATCTATTTTTAACAGACAGAAATAACGTAAAAGCATTCTTTAAGCACCCTGCAAAACATCTAGCTCAAAATTACTCACCACAGACAACCTACTCTGGGTTT
This sequence comes from Rhea americana, assembly GCF_003343005.1. Taxonomy (NCBI): domain Eukaryota; kingdom Metazoa; phylum Chordata; class Aves; order Rheiformes; family Rheidae; genus Rhea; species Rhea americana. The sequence goes on from NW_028186149.1 coordinate 14,277,028, forward strand.
CCTCCACAAAAAATATTCTTACATTAGTATTTTTTTAAAATCACAGTAAATGTAAGAGGCAAAACATCTGCTAATCCATATTTCTTACATATTCCAAAAACAGTCTAGTCATATCATTCAAACCTCAACATACTTTGGAAAACATTACACAGTGTGAGTTCTGAACCTGGAAGTTTCTACTCTCAAGTTTTTGTTGGTAGAAGAAGAAGGGAGTGACAAAAAAAAATGCTGTTAAAAGGAGCCAGAATGTGAAGAAACTTTGGAAACAATATAACAGTAAAGATTTACCCTTGTTTTGTGTCTGGTCTCTCGTAAAAGAAATTATCCAATGGAAAGGCCAGTTCTGCAGAGTTGAACATTTTTAGATCAAATGTGAATTCTCACAGTCTTTAAAAGGCAGCACAGGAAGCTTTGAAACTGGAATTTCTAGAATTGAATCTGTACAAGGAACACAAAGTTTATTAACTATGTAAGTACAAATATTTCATTTCTAGACCATTTTTTTCAGAGTTTTCGCCCACATCCTTCATGCTGCCTCAGGAAGAAAAACTTAGTAAAATATGGATCCCATTACTTACGACCAAAAAATTCTGTGGGAYAGCGCTTTAAAGGACTTTATATGATCATGATAAGTCAAAGTTTTCATTAAATTATTTCTAAAAATGATGTTAAGATTTTTTAGACAGCTGCAGACTATAGACATTCTTGTCTCAGATTACTTTTCCATTTTGATGGAAAAATATCTTTCTTAGAATCAGATTCTGACATTTTTACAAAGTAAGTAATTATATTATTTAACAAGAAACTATTTTTAATTTACAGGGAAATAAGAAATCTTTTTTTTTAATCTATAAGCAAACTGCTTAGCTGGAAATTGGACTACGGGCCCAACACCCTAAACTCAACAGCTGTAGTCTGAACCATCAGAATCAGAGATAATTTTTGAATTATTTTTCATATATATCAGTTTTAAAAATACAATAGATAATTAAAGTATTTTTCCTTTAACACTTATACTAGGCATTAGACATATGTTTTTTTCATGAATCTGTGTTAAGTAGTTTGATAGCCCTTAAYTTTGCTTAGAGACAGATTTAAAAATCTAAGAAGTTCTCACTTGAAGATTACCACATAWAAGATTTTATTAGGCAAAATCTTAGATTCACTGCAATAAATGGTAAAATATCAAATTAACCTCAACAGAGTTTATAAATCCCAGAAAAGGCCAAACACGGTGATAAAATAAAGCAAACCTATCTTCTTTACTTACAGGGATAAAGAAGACACCTTTTTTATACTTCGACATCTCATTAGTAACATGAAAAAAATTTAGAGTGCTTTTCAAATGGAATTCAGGTTTACTTAATTACCGTGTACTGTTGGTAATGATTCTAGATWATTTTTTTCTTCTAGAGGAACTGTCAAACTTCAAACATTACACACAAAGGTTTCTAAATTAAAACAAAAAACATTTCACAATATAAGCTGAATATACTTTGTAAAATCAGTAGTCTGTGAACATAGTGAAAAAGATGGATTTCAGAACTTCCAGGAATCTGTCATGCCCCTTTGCACTCCTTTTGGAGCAAGTCTGCAACACCACTTCTGCCAACTTCTGCCAACTCCGTCCTCAGGTTTTGCCATTTTGCTTCAGCTCTACCGGCAAACTTAGCTCCACCAGAACTAGTAAAGAGCCCACATTAATAAATCTAACAAAACTGGTTAACTTGGCCACCAYTCTATGGCACAATTTTAATGTCAGCCAGTAATGTAAAGCCGGAGTTCTCAGACCTGGTTATCAGTAGTGGCAGCAGAAAACACCTTTCAGGAGTATTATCAAGCTGTAAGTATTGAAGCAGTAACTAATTTGGGTTAACTGATCAAATAAGCACTACCCCATCAGCTCTAGCAAGTCTTTTCCATAAGCTCAATGCCGTTTGATAGTACACAGAAAATCTACACTCATGGTGATAAACTTAGGGACATCAGCAGATGTTTGTAGCAGCAGTATCAAACATTTAGAGTGGAAGGTCAGYTTGTATCTTCAGGCTGCTTCATAGTTCTTGTTTTTCATTTAGGATTTAGGTTATGCATATTGATTCACACTTACATGGAGATGGTTGACAACCACTGAAGACCTCTCAATGTATTTGCTTCAAGAAACAGCACACCACAGACACGGGTCACTTTGCTAATTTCTCCTAAAACCCAAGCCTTTCCTCAGATCTCCGTACTTCTCCCCCAGTGCCTTATCCAGAGAGGGCCCAAAGTGAAGCTCGCAATGTCAAGCGCTAGAGCAACCGACCAGCATCCCCCTCACAGCGGGGACGCACCTGCCCCACGACGGCCTGCGCCAACCAAGCCTCCCCTCTGGTGCTTCCAGCTACGGCCGGAACAAGCCGCCCCCCCTCCCTCGGCTGTGGAAGCAGAACCAGGCAGAGTCGCGGCCACCGCGGCGCAAAATGGCGGCAGCYGTGGCCCCCGAAAGTGCGACACCCCCTCGGGAGCGCCGAGCGATCGATGCCGCCGCAGCCCGGCGCGCCGAGCGATCGTCCTTCCCGCCCCCGCGCCTCGAGGGCGCCGGGCGGCCGCGGCGCTCCCTGCCCGCGCGCCGCCACGCGGGGCGCGGAGG
>NW_028186149.1:14279685-14300884 GCF_003343005.1 Rhea americana
GCAGCGCCCGAGCAGCGGCCCGCGGAGGCTCGGCCCAGCCGCGACCCCCGCCGGCACCCGCAAATGGTGCGAGCAGTGAAACGGATGGCAAAGGAGGGGGCTAAATTCTCCTTAAAACGGCAAAAAATGAATGTGGAGCGGGGACGCCACTGGCGTCAGATTTAGGGCTTGCCCGAGCACGGATTTAGCTGGAATTACTGTGTGCGTTGAGAAGCTCTTGCTCATTATTACCCTGGTATATATTAGGTGATTTCTGTACCAGAGAACTATGCTATCAAACAGGTTCCTATGGGCTACAGGAAGAAATAAATATATTGATTAATTGCTTAATATATTGATGTTTATTTTCTAGTGGGTTTATGAAAATCACTCATAGACTTTACTCTTGGAGCTGCTGGTGCTCAGCTAGAGCAACAAAGCCACCTCAAACAATTCATTTGAATTGAAACAATGTTGCATAAAGTATTTGTAAAATGCAGAAGTAGGTTGCTACTTTTTTTCCTCAGAAATACTGCAGTTTATAATTCTGGACTTGCCATTACAGCGTAGCTTTTGAGCTAGTAAATTTAAGATCAATTGCAGAACTGTCTCAGAAAGACTAAATTTTAAGCTGGTTCAAAGCTTTATGCCATTCAACAAATACTATAGAGGCAGCTTCTGTAAATATGTTATTTCCTCATACATAAATAGATGAAAAAGAGACGTAAGATTTTCTCAAATATTGATTGATTTTAACATAAATAATTTTTATTTAATCAAGTTTTTTTTTTCTTGAAATACTGATTAATTTTTAACTTTCCATTTCAAATTCTTAGACATTGTATGTTTATATAATGTAAATATAGTTTCTAATACTGTGCAAGTCCAGGTCAACTAAAAGCATACAGTAAAGATTACACTTACTTTCACAGTTCTCTGTATATGAGTTTTCCCTTTAGTACCTCTTACCCCCACAAGAGTTGCATCAAAAATGTGTCATATTACAGTATGCCAAAATTTACACCACATTTAGAGGCCTGAATCCATCTCCCCATCTAATTACTGGCCAGACAGCCAAGGGTAAGAGGCGCTTCACTCCTCCTTCCACCACCACGGTATCTTGGCCAGCACAGAATCACAAAGGGTGTTACCATAAGCACCCTAGAATACAACCAGGATTGCTAAGGAACCCATTGCCTGAAATTAAATTCTTAAGCCCTCCATTTTACTCAGTAATTTGAATAAAAATGGGGGAAAAGTTGAGGAGAGCTCATTTTATGCTTATAATGAATTCTGATACCAGGAAGTATTTTTATTTCTTACTATTAAAGAATGTCTTCTTCAATTCTGGCCTCAGGCAGGTTTCCATCTYAGTTTGCAACATCTGCTTTTAGCTGACCAGACTTTAAAGTCTGAAGCAGTAATACAAACAGTCCATCTTTTCAAAGCTATTTTTTCTTCGATTCCCCTCCCTAGGTGACATCTCCCTCAACACACGCACACAAATCACATAAAATATATAGCAAAGCAGCCTCTCAACAGCACCGAGACAGTTTAATTTTTGATTTCCCCCAAGCCTAACATCTGATCTGCCATATGTTTTGTGTCTTTCAGGCTCATAGAGATCACATACTAAATTATAAACCTGCATATTCTGGAGCAGTGCAACTAGAAAATCGGGAACACCAGTCATTGGTCAGCGATGCATGTGAGAACAGAATAACATTCATACTTACTAAATACAAATCTGTTAAAAGCTTCAGTTTTCTCCAGAAGTTATGAATTGAACAAATCACTGCAAACAACTTAAATGAAGAAAAATATCAAGACATAAGTGAGATGATAATTCTCAGGGCATTCCCTCAGTTTCCTTTGTTCAGCCTTCTCCACATTTTGACAGACATGACAAGAGAAACACTGGCCCCTGAAAAGTACCCTACCTCATAACAGAAATTACYATGAAGTATTAGAAAGTCTAAGAATCACAGGCAAGCCTTAAACAGTTTTATTTTTACCACATGCTTGAGATTGTGGCAATGACTCATTTATTTAAAGAAAATTATAACAGATTCAAGGAGTTCAAAAATATTTAGTTATAACTTTTTCAGTCATAAATGTGAAATAAAAATACAGCATAAACTAGCTTGCTTAGATGACAAATTTTGACATGGTATGGGAGGAAAAGCACAGGCAAATTTCTTTCATTTTATCGTGTTGACTAGCGATCRCAGATCTGGGTCTGGCATTGTACCACCCTTGCAAAAAACTTAAACACATGAGTAAGTTCACTGATGGAAGCTGAAATTACTCATGTGCATAAGCGTTTGTAAGACTGGGTCTTAAGAGAGCTAAAGGCAGTTCCCCCTGGAAGCTGGCAGCGCGGCTCTGCCTGTCAGCCAGAAGTGATACAAGGCGCTCTTCCCCAGGGTCCCAGCAAGCAGGCTGCTGCTGCTGTGCTCCTAAACCAYGCTTCCCCAAGAAGTTTAGGTCTTGAACTCTGTATTTTATGTAACTAAACTAAAATATATTTAATAGTATTTGTTTCATGATGGGGCKGAGAAATTGTTTTTCTTTTCTTTATTCTTCACCTTTCTTTCCTTTTTCAGTCTCTCATCCATACATTTTTTCTTTTAAGACATGAACTCCTATTGAACTCTTCAAACATAAACTAACCACTAAGGACCACTTTCAGTATGTATAGTATTATCACCTTACTTCAAATTAACGAAACAGGAATATTCCACAYTTACAACTCCACCCTTAATAAATTTTGCTTGTATAAACACATTATTTCATGTCACTTAGTATTTAGAGAAATTAGGATTTTTGCACATAGACAAAAGAGATAATGAGTATAGATTTTGACAATTCACATAGCTGTTACTTCCTAATTTTCTCAAAGGCTCAGTTGATAAAATGATACATGTAGAAGGAAATCCAATGAAAATGTTACTGTGGTGGTATATCTCCTAAGAGGCAAGTCACTGCTGCTTCCCTTAAATGTAAAAGATAACTCATTGATAGTGTATGTGGAGTCAGCTTTTGCATAAATGACGAATGAACTTGATAGTTGTATCTGCAACCATTGTTTTGGAAAATACAATCCCATCCTTTTGATGTTATTCAGAAGGATGGGAGGGAATGGTCATTTTTTAACTAGAGCTATTTTACTGAAGTCGGATCTCAATAGCAGAAGGTACAACAAAACTCTTCTGTTTCATTAGTTCTTTGCTCCATATTATTATGAATCAATGATATATACTAATACGCAATAGCTAACATCTGGATTCCAAGTTCTTTAATAGTTCATTCACTTTGACAAGATTTCCTTTCAGTATAATTTCTTGTTTTGGACTGAAAACTGTAATAATATAATTGAGGAGAAGAATGATTCAGAAAACACTGAAATGTAATACATTTATAGATTTATTTTTTTTCTTAGCTGTGTATTATAAAATCTACAGACTTTTTCTCCAATAATTTTCTCATTTGTAAAATACTCAAACAGTTCTAATAAAAATAATTTGTTTTGAAGGCTCCCAATTCTGCAGTGAGCTTTGTGCTGGCACACGGCACTAAACTCACAGTGTTTTCTTTTTGCATTGTGAACTTGTTTATAATTTTATCAAACTAACTCTCTGGAGAAAACTGCCCTCCCATTTTAGTCCAAGTTTTGACATAATAAGTACTGTTTATGAATTTAATTTTGTGTAGAATGTCAGCAATTTTTTAAAATTTACTTAGTTATCTTCATAGCTCACCCTGAATCAGTGGGTAGATATGAATTTTCAATTAAGTCCCAAGTACTCATCTTCCAAATCCTTGTTTCTATGAATGTTCCTTAATAATATTTGCAGTCTAATTGACTTGAGTATTGGAGTAAGAATTCTCTATGAAAGCCTGCTAACCTGCTGCTGCTCATTATACCATCAAAAAAATGCCACTATAAAAAGAAGAAATCCACAAAATGAGACAGGAAATGTGTCATAAACACATAATAATGTGTTAACACAAACAGCAAAACAGTAACACATAAAACATAATAATAACAGGAAWTTTTCAGGCAAGGGGATGTTTCTGATCTCAGAAACATCGCTGCTATAGAAATCTTRGAAATGCTAACAGAAATCTGAAATATTTGTCCATATTCAAGTGACAGAAGACATTTTGTGAGGTTTGAAAATACAGGTCTGAAATAAAATAAAGTTTTAGAATATATTTTTTCTTACATATAGCGGGTTTTGTACCAAGAGAGTTTATCTCTGCTAAATGTTCTTTATTTTGGAATGGACCACAGATAAGGAGACCTGGATTCTTCGCATGATACTACAGCCACTTAGCATCTATATGTATGATTCTTCCTTCAATTAATTTATTTTCTCAATTCTGTGGCCACTCCATTTCCATTAGGGAAAAAAAAAAAAAGAGAGAGAGAGAGAAGCAAGTATCTTACTACTGTCCACTTTGAGATATTTACCATACTCCATTTTCTTCTGAAAACAAACACCAATCCAATAATTTGTAAAAAAGCTTTTCTTACTCACTTCCTTTCTTCCTTCCCTCATCAAATTCCATTACTAAATTTATTTTGATTAAAGTAGAATAAAGCTCCTGAACCATATCAACTGTGTTTAGAAACTTAGCTTTTTCCACATACAAGCTGAATTGAGTCCAGCCAACAAAGATTAAAGGCTTGATGTAACCAGGTCTAAGACACACGTATTCCAGATATAATTCTGACAATTTTTAAGTGTCCTTCCTAGGACAACAGTCCACTTATCAGTTATTTATAATATTTTTCAGTAGTGTAGGTATGTGTGCATATTATGTCAAACAGCAACAACGTGCTAATTAAATTTCTGCAGACTATATGATCAGAACACCCTACAKACCCTTAATTTTTTCAAAGTAGGTCTGTGTATACAGATTTTGTTTGATCTCTGGTTCATATCATCCTGGTTTTGAAACATACTGTAACTAGAAGGTATTTCTCTATGATATGTTAGTAATCAGGAAGGTAATCTATACTGGTATTGGAGAAAAGAAGTGATGTTTCCTCAGAATGATGTTTCTTCTTCTTGGACTAAAATAGAAAGCATAGGATTCCTCAGAGTTTGCATTTCATTCTATATTTATCAATTTTAACTCTCATGATCATAAAGAACATTGTATTGAGCTATATGGTTTTAAATTTAATAAATAATTTGATGCCTGCTAACAATATTATTTAACAATTACATCATAAAATGGTTCAGTGCAAAAACCGTGTCTCTGGCAGACAATTATCACAGTGTAGTCTAGTCCTGAGTAAAGCATTAGGATACTATTCCAAAACAAATAATAAACAGTAGAAAATACAAGTGAAGAAATATTGTCTATCTTTTCAAATGAAGGAGAGGACGTTGTAATGGCCAACCCTCCTGACTCCATAGCAGATACCAGAAAAGTGTGTGTGTTTTACAGCACTTGGACCATAATGATTTAAGAAGTTACAATGATGTGGGCTTTTGAAAGGTGCTAGAAAACTCTACTCTTCTAACTGCAACAAGATGTTGACATTATCATACAGACAAGAATGATATAAGTATGTAATAGGTGTCTAATACACTGAAACTTGATCACAGTTACTGAGGTGCACTGACCTTCCCTTACAGATCAACGCAATTCTAATACCGAGTTTTGAAAGCAKTTGAGCAGAATATTTCCTCCAACTTAGCCACACTTATACCTAGGCAAACCTCATCAGTGTTKAATTGCATTTTTTGACTGAAAATCCTTGTGAAACAAGTATAATTCAAAACTTGAAACTAGTCAATGTCTTGCACTCTGCAATGCCATAACTTGCATAGATGTTCAGCTTTTAGTTGGGACACTTAGGCCATTAAACCAGGGCCTAACGTGTAATCTTCTACAAAAGAAAACAGAAAATTACATGAAAAGCAGCAGAATAAATAGCCTGAGTACACTCATATTTAAGAAAATGCCAATCACCAGATCGGTTTCCCAGCCAGCAATGGACTCCACATTTGCATTAGATTGAACATATTCTGTGAAAGTTCTAGACTAAAAGGGAAAGGCAACAACTGAAGCACAGGGGCTTCTCACTATTACAGAAACATTTGAGTTCAAATTCTTGCTGTACTTGGGCACAAAACACTGAAGATATTTTACATGCTCTTACCCTCAAACTAGCACAACTGCTTTGGTGACAGCAGAAAACCTGAGATATCAACATGTTGCAAAGAAAACTTCTGTCACACTAAATTTTTGATAAAAATGGAAGAGGCAGCAAGGAACACAGTTGAAAAATGCAGTATGTTGACACAGTACCAGAAGAAGCAGTTAGAAACGAAACACTTTTATAACAAGCTGACTACTGACAACTATACAGAAAGTAGGTGACAGCATTTCAAAGTCAAGACATTCTACATACTTGTTGATGTGTTTACAACATAGATGAAAGAGCAGTTTCAAGATTTCACAGAGAAATGCAGGCTGACACATTGACGTTCATAAAGTTTTTAAAACATTTTCTCATATAAAGCCATGAAGAAAACTTTGTAATTTRCATATTCAGTCCAGCTATTCACTAATCAACCATTTCACTTCTTAATTCAGGACAGAYGGATTTATTGGTTAATTATTGGTAAGATACTCAGAAGAGAACATGTATGTTTAAATATGTTAAGAAAGACTAAGTAGTCAATGGACTGAAGGCTATATTTACAAAAGAACTCAGGATGCCATAATGTTCTATGCTGATATTTTTATGTATCTTTGTTTTCTACTTGAGTGCACTGTCTAAAATTGAGAGCCTGAGCTTCCTACATAATTCTTGGGGAGACTTGGGTGCTTAAAGAAATGAGTAAGTCATTCTCAAGTATGGTCAACAGAAAACACCAGACATTAATCTTATTCCCTCAGRTACCTTTCTTTGTCCATGTGTTAAGGAATGGTCTCTTTTCATGTAGGATTCACAATTTCTGCAAGTTTTCCTGGTATTAGATGCTTTCTCAGAACATACTGCTGCAACTGGTATTATCCTCTCTTACCATTTTCCAAACAGCACTGTATCTACAGCAGTCACKCAAGACCTCTTCCTTTTATATGAAGTGAAAATGCAAGGTGCTTAGTTATTGAGTTTTGTGGGCAAGCCTGTCTCACCTCTTTCATGTTAAAACCATTTTGAAATTGTATGCAATAATTAAAAATTATTTAGAGATGTATAAACATTACTGTATGGTCTAGGAAAATCACCTGGGAGTTGTGAGACCCCCAACCAAATCACTATATTCCCCTAGGCGACAAGAGAATACAGTCAGGCTCTTATTTAATTAATGCAAAGGAGCCCAACCAAATATGCACTAGAATCAACTGAAGTATTTCTAGTGACAACAGAGAGATTTGGATCACATCTGCAAGGAGAACCAAAGGGTCAAAACAATATTTAAAATTGAAAAACTTTTTTTTTTTTTTTTTTTTTTTTTTTTTTTTTTTTTTCATTTGAATAACTCTGAATTGCAAGAGTGGATTTTATGTAATTGTAAAAATGTTTAATTTAATATGAAAGAAACTAAACATTAAGAACTACTGCCTTAATAGAATGCTTTTGTAAATGGTATTAGCTTAAAAAAATTAACAAGGTCAGCTCAATCTGACTAGAACATTGCTGCAGCATTRCTAAATGTTACAAAGTGTGGGTTTCAAAAGTGTCAGTTAGCATTCATTTAAGTACCTTCTACTTTCCTGTAAATCATGCTAGAATTGCAACATCTAGGCAAATGACTTTAACCTCTGGCCTGCTTAAACTGACCATGAAATACAGTTTGAAAAAAAAAATCTCCTTCATTYCTTTGTGAGGAGGAAATTGTTGCTTGCATTGTTTCTTGAGAAGTCTGCTGATAGCTACCATTCTCCTGATACTCAGATTGATCTCTTTTTGTATGTGTTTGGCTAATTCCAATATTATACCTTCTTATATCCTATCATCTTTTTTCTCTCTTGTTTTTCCATTGTCTTTTGCCTCTATAGAGCTACACAGTTTAAGACCAAGGAGGCTGTAACAGTCTCCAACATGAACTCCTGCATGTAAAAATCCATTAAATTTCACCAACTCACTGCCTTTTTGAGAGCATTAGCTTTTCCTTTTCTCCCCACCCTCTTCTCTTTTCTCCAAAGTGTAACCTTTGGTCTCTACTTGCAGTCTGTGCAGAGACTTTGGAAGCAGGGGGATCTGAGACAGAAACATTTCCTGGGGCAAGAGAAGTGGCAACAGCAGGAGTACCAAGGAAAACAAAGTGTTAGGATAGAGCCCTTCTGAAAAAATCACAATGCCAAATCATTCCTTCCAGCTACTGCAAACATACGGGGAAGAATATTAATCAGTGGTAGATAAGGTATAGCCTATAGATCTTTAGAACTTAARAACTGACTTAGATGAATTTACAGTATCCACTAGAAATAATAGTAATAAAAAATTGAGTGTGAGCAAGAGAAATGCACTAAAGTGTTGAGACATAAGCCCCCTGTTCATGCAATTTTAGAGCACTTATAGTGTTCCCAATTAGTATGTTGCATCTGACAACTCTGCTGCTCAAGTCTAACTACAGATTTTCAGATGCCATAGAAGAGCAGAGAGAGACAAGACAGTTATCATGATAACACTGAGATCTAGCATCACAGCACTAACCATGCAATAAAACAGTGTGCATCASGTCAGTGAAGGAGGTTTTTTCAATAAAAGAAAAGAAAAAAGTAAAACCTGTAGGACAGGGTTCTGAGAGTAGTTGAAAGATTTGCAAAATGGACATCTGGACTCTTTTTTGCTGAATGTTGATAGCACCTCTGTAGGTCCATTCCCAAAGAAAGTTCTGGTCCCATTTAGTCACAGGTATTTCATATTTCTGATGCAATTCTTATTTCCCCAAAGGGATTCCAAGCTACTAAGACAGGGTCACTACTACTGCTTTTTGTCACGTGTTTCACGAAGACTGACRGGAATTCACAATGGTCTTTGACACGATCTTGCTACTTTGTCATTAGCTCATGGCACGTACGTGTGTGCGTATACATGTGCATGTACAAAAGTAAGCCCACATGCCTRTATTTATTTGCCAATCTGTACTTCAAAGGTTGAAGATGGAGCACGTGTGTCACCTGGGCTTTTCTATCCAACACTGAGAGCATGAAACACTCCCCCAACCATAAATACAGACCAAAATATATAGGAAACCTAGAAACATAAACAAACACATATATTAGTATGTATAATTTTAAGAGCAAAAACTAATCTGCAACAATTATCTTAGGAAACAAGACAGCAGCAAAACTACCTTTTTGAGACTACCACCACATGTCCAGCTTGAAATAAGAGTCTTAACCGCTATGTAGCCATTCTTTTTCTGCTGAATTAAACAGCTGTACAGCGTATCACTGAAATAAAAAAAAATTCAAGGGCTCTGATTAATTTCTTAATAACCAGCACTTTACTTCTCTAGCAGTAAAATATAACTTTATTTTAACTGTTATAATCAGCTGTTCCATTGTTGTTTCCTAGGAAGTGCACAGATATAATCACAGTAGAAGAACTAYGGATTGTATAAGATTTTAAGATGTATGATTGTAATGCTAGGCTATTCTGTCAGTTTGCCACTATATTTTGACATCTTGGTACAGATTCAAGGTGATACTTGAGAATTTTAACATTAATAACATTGTGCTTTACTTTGTCAAAACTGACATCTTCCTGTTGGAAAACATTTCAGATGATGTCATGGAGTAGGACTGAATCAGGTCCATTCTCCAGCCCAAGAGAGAATTTTCATTGCTGACAGAGGACAGTTGAGTAGAAGTTAGTGAAATACCAAGATCACATTGCCATGACACAGTAATTAAAGACTGAAATGAAGGGATAAAGTTAGAGGCACATTTTCACCTAGAGCTGGTTGAAGAATAAAGCTTTCATCTTTATAAAATTCTAATACTTCAGTTTGTTTCCCTTTTAAAATGCAATGGAAATTAGTCATTTGAAATATCAAAATGTCACACTTTGTTAAAGTTAGAATATTATAATATAGAGACTCCTGTAACATACAAGTTGTAATTAAACGTTAGCACCAGAAAGTCTAAAGAAATTATTTTTACTGCCTCAAAACTATACATTGCAAAAATGCTAAAAGAAAGTAATATGAAATTTATTTCTTTCAAGATTTTCCATTAAAAGAATTAGGCAAAGGTTCTGCCTCCAAGTGGCATATTTTAATTATGATAAAATTTCAGCAGAAAATGGCTTTGTTTCAGCCACATTTCAGTAATTTCTAATTCCTACAGAACAGGCTTGTGGAAGAAGTACAGCACTGAAATGAGATTTTGCAGGTGTAGAATTCCTTTTTTAGTTTCAGTTACATTTCTGTATTATCTACATTTTTCCTAGTTTCATTTTTATAATGGGAATCTTGGTAATGTAAAAACAAACCATCTTTACTATGATGATTTATATAGCTAGATAGTATGCAGCATGTATCTGAAGTCATATATAGTTGAAATTTGCATGAGATGGTATTTCTATGTTAGATTTTTACATTTTATCAAGAACTGTTGTCTGTTTTCGTAAAGGATTAAGAAAGGACTATCCCCTTATTAAATTAGGAGAGCAACATGCTACTAATCACATTTCTATTGGATATTCATGACATTTCAAGTAACTGCYACTTTAAACATCAAAATCCATAATAAATATCTGAAAAGAGAGGAAAAATKATATTGAATACAAAAGGAGATAATGCATTTCATCAACATTACAGTTGATGCATTAAGCCMAACTTTTAGGTTAATAATTCATCAATTCTTAGGAAACGTATTTCAATCATACGCACGCACTTTCTCTTRTTTAAATGAACTCCTTTCAAAGAAGGTAGCAGTTAATACTGCAGAGGGATTTTACCCCTTTGTAATGCTATATAATTCTAAAACATTGGCTCAAAATAGGACTTCAAGGCAGCAGAGGGGAGCCTAAGCAGAATTCAGGAGCTTTCTGTGATTCTGCATCCACTGAATCATTAGTACTTCTGAAACTTGAGAAAACTGGGTATTGTATAAAATAGCTTCAGGGAACAGCTTCAGAACATTAAAATACAGTCCAAAGGCAATTTTCTGAAAGAACCTGCCTTTCCATAGTTCTGTCCTCCTTTTTAATATTTTAAGCTAGATGCCTTAAGTGATATATGTATTACTTTCCTTTCAGTATAAAATTTATATCTTTGATGGACTACTTTGGTTTCAGGGTCCAAGTGCTGTTTTCTGCTGGGGGCTCCACAACCATTTCTCTCAGCCTGCTGGGACTTTGGCACACCTCAGTCAGCCCTGCTGGAGTTGAGGGGGCRGCACAGTTTTCTTTGTATATATTTCTTTGTTCTTCTGTATAGGGGTATGAAGCAGTTTTCTTATGAACTGCAATTCTTTGYTCTTTTGTTGGTAGCACTTCAGAACTGAAAGTATGGTAGACAAATTGAAAACAACAGACAATACTGCTGTTACTCTTTGTTAATTAGTGAACAGAGGGCTTAATTCTACTTCCAGTATACTGATATAAATAAGGAATACAAACAGTGCTGTCAACAATGCTGAACTAATGTAAGATATACATAAATAAGAAAAGCCTTAAGCCTGGAGTTTGGGGGAGGGGAGTTGGCAGTTTAGAGGAATGCTATCTATCTATCTCTTTATTAACGGTGCACAGGTTAGAGGCAAAGTTTGCTGTGGGTAATGAGTGGAGTCAAGGCTGAAACCACACCAGTCAATGTAAAATGGGAGAGGTGGGGTTTAAAAGGCTTGCTCTTCTTCTTCGGCTGTTTATAACATCATCTGTAGGGTTCTTCTGCCAAACAGTGAAAAAAATAGCTAGAAATTTAAAACATAAATTCGTAGTTTCCTCTGGTTATAAAGTAGTAAAGCCATGTGTGCATGCACATGTGCATAATACCYACAATAACAGGTAAGTGGGCAGTTTTACTTATATGCAAATCCAGAGGCTAGATTAAAAAAGTTTTCACATCAGTGACAACTTCAGAAAATAACATAATTGCTAGAAGTATAGGAGATCTGTTATGACAAATATTTTAAGCACAGTCAGTTTTCCTGCTTACTGATATTGGGAGCTGATCSTCCTCATTATCACTCCATTTTACACCACTGAAGCCAGAATATGGAAAACACGAATACYAACACTGTAAAAAAATCTAAATATTTTTAAATAAGCATCATTTATTGGTAGAATGTACCTAAAATTCATAAAGTTTTTAAAAATATACAAAATAGTACACCGCTATAGCAATAGTGTACAGTAACATTTTTTCCTGAAGTGATCTTTAATTCGAAGACTAGTATTTTTACTGAAGCAAAATGCAGAAATGTGAAATAAGTAAATGTTTACTCATAGAAGATACACRGGAAAAGAAATTAGCAATGTGTAAAGGACTATAATAGTAATACCAGTGGTACAGTGAAATTACAATTCCCTGGAAATAGTATAAGACAGTGCAAAATTTAGCCCTGTGCATTGATTTAAATAAAAACCTGCATGTATGTTGTTAAATCATATTGAAAGTGACACTGTGTTAAGAGGATTCAGGCAGTGAAGTTGCACTGATGCAAGGTAGGATAGAATCTGGCCCTTCCTATCACATTTATTATACATGTACTGCCTGCTCTCTTCTTTTGTTCTGCTCCAGTCTAACATAACAGTTGCCACTATGGTCTGTGATGTTGACTTCATCCTTGACCCTGACTTTCTTCTTCTTTCACCTCCTGTGGCTGCATATTACCACTGCTGTTGCATTATCCATCTATTTTTTTAATTTCTCATAATTTTATCCTCACTGAAATCTCCCACTAAGAAATAAGCAACCTGATATTTTAAGTTATCCCAATTTGAAATGCTTATATTTTGACATTAATGTTTCTTGATATGAATACAAAACAGAAACCTTACATTTAAGCAGCTTTAACCCAGTTTCTTCTTGTTTTTCTCCATGGATTTTCTCTATCTTTCCTTATCTGAGAACTTGGTTTTCTATTCTACCTTTCCTCAGAAACTATCTTTCATGAGGGCTGTGTAGGTACCAAATGCTACCAAGTAAGTGTATGTTATACATGAGTTTGGTATTGGTTTGCATTGCACATATACAAATGCAATTAGAGACAGAGGAAAATTAGGTCCCATTGGCCAGTTCAATGCAAGAGTGCCTTGGGATAAACAGAGCATACAGAGCACRGAATATCCCAACTGTGACAAAAGGTCCATTTTGGAGAACCAAACCAAACCMAACCCAACCCCAAGGAAACTGGGTTGTCAAAGTGGAGAGGAGCTGGCTAGGACCTGTGGCTASAAGAAGGCTCAATGTAATAGGAATTGTGATGAAGTAACCTCATAGCCTTTCCTCTGGCRTGAAAGGTAATTCCCATAGGGGAAGGGAACATTACAACACCCTTATCCCCTTCTTGTTCTCATAAATCTGTGGAGGAGGACACCATAATAAGGCTAGGCTCCTGCAACAGCCAAGAAATTCTTCCAGCTAGGGCAAACATGAAGGCTTCTCAGCTCTGTCCCAGCAACTCCAAATTAAAGCTGTCCCTTTGATTTCCCTTTCCCTTGATTAGCACTACGTTCCATTCTGTCCTTGGTTACGTGTTTACTAGAGTTAGGTAAGAAACTATTCCTAAGCTGCTTCTGCCCCCCAAAAGGCTTTCTTCAAACCTTCCATCCAATCCTACTAGTTTCCTACTTGTTTTCACGCCTTGTATGAAAATACCTGTTTTTCACTGGTCAAAATTTTGCTACAAATTTTTGTTAACACAGGGAAGAAAYAGACAACAAAATAGACTGGTAAGACAGGAAGCAACATCCAGAATGCCATGGACGCACACAAATGACAGCTTGTTACAACATCGCTACCACAACCGCCTCAACATCTCACTTCTCTGCAATGTATGTGCTTGCCACTAGGTAGCCAGCAGCTCTCAYGGCCTAAGTATGAACAGCCGCCAACTGCCTGACTCATTCGCCTTTCAGGGAAGCTAGTAGGAAACCGTTTCCAGTTAGGCAAAATAATTAGAGTACTCCTCTGTGTTGCTCATGAAATAAATTCATTTCCTTTTCAAGTTATCTTCTTAACATTAKGTATCTTAGAAATGTCTGTTGAGCAACTGTATTTCAGTTTTCACAGATACATGTCTTGGTCTTGCCACTTTCTTGAACAGTGACATTATTTTTCACTCACTTAACTCATCATTTTCGTATTTTGTAGCTATAACAGGAAGTGGTTGCATAATCCGTTCACACATTTCTGTAGTTGTGCTGTATGGTCCTGTGGTTTGCATACCACTGAGTGAAGAACAAAAATAAAAATCAGAACATAGTTAYCCAAATTCTACCCTGGAAAGATCGTTTACAAGCCAAACCCTTGCTTGGAACGTGGCCACACAAAATTACAGCACTAAAATGTTTCCTCACAGATGACAGCAAAGAGATCCACAAACTCCAAAAATGGGGTTGTGACTTGAGGAAATGTGGGAGGCTGCTGGAAAAAAAAATGTACTACATTCCACCCTGCAAAAACATAAACTTTCTACTAAAGAAAGTGGGCAACACATTTTTGCAGTTGCAAGCAGAAATAGGTAAGGCAGTATGGCATAAAGTTTTCTGGAAGAGTTTCTATGCATAGAGGAACACAACAGAATTTTGGCGTTTGAGGGTTCAAAAAAGCTTAGTCTTCATTTTCAAATAACTGTCCCTGTTTTAGATACATCCGTATATGCTACTTTGCACTGTTCCTCAGTGGTCTTGACAAGACTTGGCTGCTGGAGTTAAAGCAAGGAGAAATTCGAAGAGCAGTATGGAGGTGATATGCATCACTTCACATTCTCCAGCTCAGAGGCTCATGCAAGAGGTAGAGATGGGTTTAGTCCATTTTCCAGAAAGTTCCCCTACCAAGGAGAAATGCATATAGAAAAGAGTATTTCATCTGGATAACCCAATGTTTTCATTACAATCACATAACATCTAATTATGTACTCCATAAATCTTCATATTTTGTTATGAARCTCATAATAGCAAAGTCTGATAAATAGATTCTCTCCCCTGGCCACTACCAATTGAGTAGAAAAAATACTTATTTATGAAGCTTTATTAATAAAATGTGAATAATTCAAACAGCTTCTTCAGTGAAGAAATAGCAGTAGAGTATATTCTTATTTGCATATAAATGAAATGACRCTTTAGTGTCAGAGTGAAGAATTATGAATAATATGAATTTTTACAGTACAATTCYGACAGCCTCATAAATATTATGGTCATAAGTTGCAGTTTCCTAAAATCTCATTTTATCTTTTATTACAAAAATATGACCAAAGGGCCAAGTCCTGCTCATTTTACATGTGTGAGTATTCCCAATGACAACACAATTATTGAATAAGTGAGGTTACCAGATTCAGCCTTATGTCAGATAGTGGAGCAAAAAGCACGATGCTATTTGTATATCTATTTGGGAAACAAAATCTCTTAATTAATGATGAAAAAATCGTATCTTTTGGTAGAGAACAACAAAGAAAATTGCACTGCTGTACATTCAAACAGATGCTTCAAGTAAAGATAATATACCATATGGGGAAATGAAAAACACTYGGCTAATATGCATAAGATGCCAATTTTCACCCTTATTCTGTAGGTACCATTTCCGCCAAGCACAGTATTCTTGTTAAGCTGTGGGCAATCACAAAGACTGCAGCAAATACAAGAACATTCATGYTACTTTAAAGATTTAGACTGTCTGCTGAAGAAAGCTTTGATTTTCCCTATTTTAAAGGCTGAACAATTTTCTGAAGCACAACCCCAGACCAGTTATATTGTCTTGCTTTTGGTTGTAGTCTCAACCATTTGCTGAAGCACTTTTGACCAGCTTGGCCTGTAAAAGACTGCTGTACTATAATCTCATTAGGAAGGACTGGATTTGGATAGAGAGGGCTGGGCTGGATGAAGTGTATTCTTCTAGGTGGCAAACAGAGGAAAGGGACATTACTTGARAAGTTCCTCTGAAGCCTTGAGCAATCTGACCAGCTGGGACAAGAAGCTGATGCAGTTGTTTCTTCTTTATATGTAAGCGATATTTTTCTGGGCCACAGTAATGACCAAGTGTGATGGGAAAGTCTAATATGGAAATGACATACTTGAAAAGGAAAGCTAGACCTGGCATGGTAACAGGAAAAAAACTATTTGTGGAGTTTTTAAAATACACCGATTCATTTACAAACTTCAGAAAAGAGGGACTACTGAAACATCTAGTCTGATATCCTGTAAATTATAAGCAATTAAATTTATCTGAATTACCCCTGAACTGACCCTGCTATAGTCAAATACAACATACGCTGTATTTGGCTAAATTGCATCTTACAGCATGGCATCCAGTCTTGATCTGAAGACATCAATAGCTAAAGAACAAACCTACATACCCTACCAATTTGTTCCAACGATTAATTACTATCAGAGGTACTGAATTAGATGCAGAAGTCTGCACCTAATTCACTATTTGAATTTGCTTGATTACAGGCATTACTTCTTTTTACATTGCTCTTTGCTAGATTCAAGAGCTGTTGTTACTCAGTATTTTGTCCTGTGCATGTATGTACATACAGTTATCAACTCACTTTTCAATCTTTTTGATTAGATGAATAGAGGTTTTTAATCTTTCAATTACATGCCATTTTTTCAGCCTCCAGTTCATTCTGTAACTCTTCTCTATACTCACTTCATTTTTGGGGGGCATCATTTTTGACATTTGCGCATCAGATCTGTGTACCCCATTTCTGAATTATCCTCAGCAATTTGCATGTAYGGGCAAAAATTGCCACCATTAGGGTCTGCGCAAACCCTTTTTTGCTACTGCATCACACTTGGAACCTGTGTTSATTCATTTGCCAGTTGGCTCATCAGTCCTTTTCAGACTTTTCCATTGTGTAGGTGTGGCCTACATTCATTATTCTTAGGTGCATGTTTTCCACTGACTTTATTAAAATATATTTTGTTTGAATGGGACCTAGTTTACGAAAGGTCAAGAATTCCTCTGCGTCTTTGCCTGAGGTCATTTTTATATCTATTTTTAACTCACTCCATATAGGTTGAGAGGCTGCTGTATTCTGGTATATTTTCTGACACCACAATAACTCTTGACATTTCAGATAGGACTAGCTGATCAGAAAATACTGGCATAGACAATCACAGCCACATCCAAGTGGATTATGCTGGGGCTTCGTAGCACCATGAAGCTCTCAGATGGATGAGAGAGTGAAGCTAGCAATCTCACCTTTCAGGTAAATAAAATACTAAATTTCAAGTCAAAAAGGTTAAAGTATGAAAATGGAAAATAAAAAACAGAAGAAAAAAACTTTAGTCTCATGGTTTGCGAAACAATTTCTTTATGTTAGCACAAGACTCACGAATCCTGAATGATTGAATTTGACAGTATTCCTGAAGGGCACAATAGCATGAAGAGATTTGTCTCAGTCTGGTTCTAAAGAGAGGAAAATTGGCTATAAAATCATATTTCCAAACAAAAAGAGAAATTAAAAGTTGGGAAGTTTACTTTTAGCATGTGATATTAAGGATAATGAAGACTGAATAATACATTTAACAGTTAATCTTACCATTCAGATAGAGGAGGGTTTTTTACATATATATATATATATATATATATATATGGATGTATGTATGTATGTACACACAGACACACATGTATTTCTACATATTCATTAATGCACATATATATACATATGCATACATATATATATATATACATATACATATATTCACTGCTAAGGCAATAGCTACCTGCAGTTTATTGTTTCTAAGTAGTTTCTAATTTCTAATTCTAAGTTTCTAATTTATGAGCAGATGTTCTTGGCAGCAGGAAGAGGTTAGACTTTCCTACTGCTGTCTCTGGTGGATATCAACTATCTTCCTGGCTCTGTCCTTTCTTTTTAACAAGGTTGGAGCATAGTATAAACACAGGGAGACTTATGCTAGCTTAACTGACCTAGGAAGAGGTTAACAGACATTTTCCAGTGTCAGTACTGATTCTTTTACATCTGTCAGCAGATTAAAAAAAAAGTTTGATTCACCTGCAGATTCTGGCAGTAGTAGATGCAATCACACAAGAATATTTTCATCATTTCTTCTCAGAAAGCTCCCAGAGGCTGATTTTG
Organism: Rhea americana; assembly: GCF_003343005.1. Classification (NCBI taxonomy): domain Eukaryota; kingdom Metazoa; phylum Chordata; class Aves; order Rheiformes; family Rheidae; genus Rhea; species Rhea americana. The sequence continues at coordinate 14,297,917 of NW_028186149.1, forward strand.
GCCATTGTTTGTCTGCCGTAAGCAAAGTTCTTTGTGGGCCTGTTTTTGTTGTTTGGCTTCTCATCCTATGGATTAAACATAAGAGATAAAGTCACAAGAGAAGACAGTTTGGCTTGCAGAGCATTAGACATGCCATTTGGTTGGGCATACCATGCTTGGTTGATGCAGTTTCTTCTTTTTTTCTTCTGATAAGCTCCTAACTTGGGCATGTCGTAAGAACTGGAAGCTCTCAGAACGAGAGCTTTCTTTGCCTTAACAGCAGAGAAGGAAAGGGATTTCTGCTTATCCAAGCTAAATGAAAAGAGAACATCTCTCATGTTTTGGCAAAGGAAGAGAAGCTTTGCCTTTACCAATTCTACATTCATTCTAAATAAAATAAAAAATAAGCTACAGAAGACATATTAGAAACAGTATACTTAATCTACTACTCCTGTGAAAATGTACATGAAGAAAGATATTGATGAAGAGGTGAATTTTGAGAAGATATTCATAASAGGAGAGTCATGGCTAACTTGACTGAACTTCCTCCTTAAACAAACAAGAAGCAAGAAGAGAAAGACATTTTTGTCAGACTAAAAAAAGAGTAGGACAATAAAATAAGAGACAATATTAGATAATATTACAAGTAGAGCTACACTAGTGAGAACAAATAAATGTAAATTTGATATGATGGAGAACAGGAATCACTGAAAAGACTGCATGAGGGATCACAATAAATTTGGATCAACAGGAAAAGGAAGAAATAGAGAGGAACAAGTTATCGGTGTAGATAAATGACCAGGTCTAAATAATAAAAATTTTAGGTGCTGGAAGAAAGAGAGTCTGAGATATTGTAAGTAATGACAGCTGGACCAAGAAGATAAAGTGAAAGATTTCTCCCTGTGTGTGTATGAATATAACCTGAATGACAGGGAAGAAGGTAGCACTGACATCATCAACAACAAAATGCTAAGAATGGTAGCTCTATAAAAAGGGTGATGATAAAAAGGTGATTCTACATTGTCAGAACTCAAAGGCACAAAGGGAACCCAGAGGTAGGCTGTAATTCTGAACTGGCCAGGTGGCAGCAGAGTTATATGTGCAACTCATAAATAATCTCCAGGTATTTCACAAGTGTTAATTTGAATAATTAATGCACTGTATGCATGCACTGTACAGTATGCAGAAATGATCACAGCTTTCCTAAAAGGTTAATTCAGAATGATGGTGTCTGTGAGAGCACTAGGATAAGCCTGCTCTCATTTATGCTTATTCAACCCTTCTACCTGCTATAGGATTGCATGGATAAAAGAAAGAATAGAATTTGGCCTGCATTATTCTGTCATTATCCTTCACTTAATTCACATTTGCTGTAATCTGCTCTTAAATACTCTCACCCTAAACCAAAATTGTTGAGAGTGTACTTCACATAGCTAAATGTCTAGGTGCTGCACTGGCTTACTGCTCTTAAAAGCTCTTAAAAGAATATGCAAATTATAACAACTGCTGAAAAACACCCAACAAATGAACACCAAAGACGCTGAGCAACATGTCTCAGCGCTCCAAAGAAGCTGAGCAACATGTCTCAGCGCTCTATAAACTGGATACTGCACAGCAAAGTGGTGGAATCTGATTCTAATTTTACAGTTTCTGTTAACTTCATCTTATTATGAGATTATACCCAAGTTACGGTATTGCCTTATGCACTTTGACAACTTTAGGCTTTCCTGTTATTTACAAAGGGGTAAAGTTACAGATGTCTATATGAAGCACCCAGTAAAAACAGTATTACATTGCATATTCTAGTGAGCAAGAGACCTAATATATTCAAATGCAGGTTATTAGATTACCATTAAAGGTCAATGTTTTTATGTTAGAACAAAAAGAAAAGGTGAAAAAATGTTCAGATAAAAAAGTGAGGTGCCTTAAAAAAAAAAAAAAAAAAAACATTAGCATGCAAATGCACCGGCTTCAATAAAATTCTACCATTTTTAACAACAATAAAATGCAATTCAAACAAATAGCCTCTTTTCCTGGCACTACTCACTATTACTTGATACAGTCTGAAGCCAAATCTTTAGTAATAGATGMGGAATGGACAGTGAATCCAAAAGAAATTGTTTTAAAACACTTCTGCATTCTTAAGAACGCACTGTTGAGAGCAGGGGATGTAGTTCAGTGGTTCACTGACTGCATCACTATCCTGCTGTAAGCGTTTCCCCATGCAAGGAATAAAAGCTCTGTAAGCTCGTGGTAAGTTTTGGTGCTTCAGCAGTCCTCAAGAACTACTCACGAGGGTCTCAGCTACTTCAGTATCATCACCCTTCCACTTAGGGAGCTGAGGCGTTTTCAGTTCGTAACCATTACCACTAAAGTTACAGAGTTTTATTGAAAACCGTAGCATAGAAAAACAAGTCTGCTGTGAGTAGGCCTAAATCTACTCTACATGTCCGTGAGAAAGTTTTCAGGGTGGTGCAAATGAAAAGAATTTGAAAACCACTAATCTCTGTCCTCTTCACAGAAGGCATGAAAGAATCTTTTCCTTTCCTCCTGCGTGCTTTCCTCAAGCACTACCATCCCACGCTTGCTTGCGCCAGGGCCAGCGGCTACAGTGCGATACGGTTAGGTAACAAAACGAACCAGCAGGTCAAGCGATGTCCTCCGCCATGACTGGTGTAACTGGAGAACTGTTTCACGGAGTCAGAGCAGAGCTGACGAGAGCAAGACCTTACCTGGGGCCTACAATAATTCCACAATAATCGCATATAGGGATTTTTAAAGGCTCGATATTGTTGCACAGAGCGTGAACACGCGTGGGAGCAGACGCGCAGAACAGCTCGGGGTGCCGGCGCGCACCACACCCGCCGCCTACGTCCTGCTCGGCCCAGGCAGTTACCACACAGCTTTTTACCCCCCGGCCCGGGCCAGGAGCGGACCCCTGCGCTCGCGCTTACTTCCGCGCTGCCGACCCCGCTGCGCCTTTCCGCCT
>NW_028186149.1:14301517-14357869 GCF_003343005.1 Rhea americana
CGTCGCCTACCTTCAGCTTTGCCTTGAATGGGTAACTTCTGCTCGCTTTTTAACGTTCGCGCTCTCAGGCTGCCGCCTAAACGCAGCTGGGAGCGTGCGCTCGACCCGGAGCCTTGCTACGAGGAGCGATCTTGTAAAGCTAACCTGCTGCGACACCTTCCAGATGTTTTCCTTTTGTCTAGGAGCATTGACATAAYGTAGCTCAAATGGAAATCATGGAAGTGTGATTTCTAGTGCTTGTGTCGTAATAGAAGGATTTGTTGTGAATTTGTAGAAATTGCAAATTTACTGCATGACTTCATCCAGCCACAAAACTTTTGTTTCTTAAGTAACAAAGAGAGGCACTAATACCGTCTTTGGTTTCTGGCWCCCTCAGCTGTTGGGCTTGTTCCTGTTTGAAGAAGCTTTGTATTTTAGTGATAACAGATTGTGTTCCAAGTAGTGACATCTCCTTTAGCCAGTGATTCAGCAGCAATATCACTATTTTGTGTGTGAGGTTCTAATATCTGACTTGGAAGACTCTAAAGCTTTGCGGGTTGTTTGAATTTTTTGTATTGGAGATCTATGATTTGACTGTAAAATAATGCTTTGAGCTGAAACTTTGGGTCATCTCAATCTTCCTCTTCATTTTTTATCTCTGTCTTTTAAGCACTTTTTTTAATGTAAAAAGGGAATATTTGACTGAATCAAACTTGGCTAAATATTCCATTTTGTAACTATTAAGCTTGCTTCTAAGCCAGCAAGCAGGGGCTTTTTATATATATTCAAATATTCTAGGTATTCAGTTTGCAGATATCAGCTTGTGTGTTTAGCAGAAATGAATGGAAATGACACCTTGAGATACTGAGTCCCTTTCACCCTGCTCGTGGCCAGGAAGTCCTGGAATGTGTTCGCAGGCTGTTTTGCMGGCAGATAAGAGCTTTCATCTTCTGTGTCCCCAAACAAGCTGGATGTAGCTAGCCTTGAACTGGAAGGGACTGTAACTGAGGCTGGGCTGGTGCTGTGTCAGAGCTAGTAAGCTGCAGTGAGAGGCAGGGTGCACTAATTTGCTCTCCTCGCTCTGCTGACAAGGCCCTGGCATTTCAGGTTTGGAACAGGCTCAACAGCCTACTCAGCACCGACAGAGGGAGCGTCTACCTGAGAAATCTCACTCCATGAGTTTCCAGATCCACTCTCCTTTTCTGTCCTTTCTCATTTCTCCAACAAAGCTTCAAAAAGAGGCTGCTGCCTCTCACTGTTCTGTTTTATTGGGATGACAGGCGAAAGGTAGCCAGAATTTTCTGGAGACAAAGATACATTTCTAGCTTCATAGCTGGAAACAGCTGAATCTTTTCTGTTGAAGGTTTTCAAAATACACTTCCTCCTTGTAGAAGAGTTCAGCCGTAACTTTGAAAGTTTGGTAAAGTTACAAACAAGGAAGCTCTTAAGATGGATAATCTGTGTTAGGTGACTGTAATAAATGCTAATTCCAGGTTTACTTACCACTGTGGTTATTCCCTGGTGCTCTAGCTCTTTCCTCCTTTTTTTTCTTTTTCCTCCATGAAATAGAATTAGCAGTTTCTGAATCATACAATATAATTACACTACAGCTTCTTTATTTTTACAGCTTGTTTAATTTTCAGGATTGAAGAAGAAGCATTTCAAAATAGCATGTTTGCATTTCTTGTAATGGTGAGAAGGAAACCAAGAATTATGCTTTTCCTGGTCTTCTCTTAGAAGAAAGAGAAATCTCCCATCATATTAAGAAGACAGTTCATTTTCCTCTCATAATTTGTCTCAAGATKTTTTTTTGTGTATTTTTGTTTGGCTGTTTTTTTTTTCAGTTACTCTGTCTTTGTATGGTGTTGCACTATGCAGATATTTGTGTGGATCAGTTCCTTGCTTTCCAAAGCAAACTATAGGAAAAGGATAATACTTTAATGTGAATGAATAAACCCTCTAAAGATAAAGGAAAATCACTTCTCTAAGCTTATCCTGCAGTCTTCCTTCCCTCCCCCTTTCTTTCCCTTTCTTGGAGGCAGAGTAGGCTTACTGGTTTAGTTTTTCTGAGATGATGAGTGAGCCTTTGTTTTAAGTAGCATAGAGGAACTCCTCAAACTCCCTGAATCTCATTTCCTTCAGGAATGAAGGGGAAGGAAGTGTATTACTAGATATGCTTGCTCCCCCAAGTGTCCAGAAGTGGTCCTCAAAGTCTTGTTTTTTTTTTCCAGATTAATTTTGGGATGGAGACAGTGTTGAAGTCCCATTGTGATGAACAGCACCCTCATGAGGCTGAAGACTTCCATAGGAAGCATGAGCTGAACAACAAGCTTTCAAGTATGTGCTAAAACATGCTTTCTCACTTCAGTAAGCTTCAGGATCAATTATAAGTCTGTTTGTATGTGGTCACGTTGCATAAAGAATTCATGAAATGAAAACTTTTGAGGTTGCTTTTGTTTTTAAGCTTATTCCTGCTTTCTGTGTAGTTACAAAACTTCAGCAGCAATAGCTTGCACAATTTGCTGCCCCTATTTATTTATTTATTAGAGAATGTTATAAGAAGATACTAGTATTCCAATAAGGCAGTTCTTGAAAAGAAAATTCTCTGACCAGACAAGTACACAAAATTAATATTTTGCCATTTACCCTATAATAGTCAGCTTTATCCTTAAATATCTTTAGATAGGATTACAAGCATAAAGATAACTGGTTTTGCTTTTACCAGAGAAGTTGGGCTATGAACACATGCTCCCGTAGTGTTTGTGTTGCTAGTTTTCAGGTTTCTTTGTGAGTTTCTGTACATAAACATAATCCTTGTTCAATGATTGTGAATAGTCAGCCAGTTTATGCACAATGATTACTGCTTTTGGTAGAGATAGATAGGTTTTGTCAGTCCTCTACACATTTATTTTCATAATTTAATAAAGTGGTGCTAAATAACAATTTTATCACTTCACTCTGGCAAATACGTTTACATCCTAGTAAGTAAAGGAATGGCTTTAACATCTGCTCACAGAAAATGTTGGATGTTGTTATTATACACTGATGGTACAGTGTCTGCATTTTTTATTTCATTTTGTTAACGATGGAGCTAGCTCTATACCCAGCTGCGGATTCAAGTTCAGAAGAGAATAGATGATGTTATGCTGCTGTCTAGCCACAAGGACAATCTGTGGTTTTGTTGGGAGCTTTTTCAGGATCTTTACGTTAGACGCTATATTGAGTTAGTGTATCTTCTCTGTGCTCTGGGCAGTTATTGCTTTGCAGAGGATTTGCAGTCTGTGTCACCTAGCTGCATGTGCTCAGATTGCATTGAACCTTGTCCAGGCAGGAATCTGAATCCAGTGCTAGGCAAAGCTGAGGAGCTGATAGGTTCTGTAGCAGTTATTGAGAGCTYTTCATTATTGTTAGTATCTATCTTAGCACTTTTAGACTCATGACACAGAACAAGCCAAAACCTGTTATGATAGTGAAAATAGAAATCTGCTAGGTTCTAAAGACTTAAGATGTGGCTGTTCTTGAATCCTTGTTCAGACTTTCTATTTTTTGCCAAATTGAGGAATTCCTTTTCCTAACTAAGCAACTTTACTGAAGAAACTATAGGGCAATACTTACGTAGTAAATTGCTGTCATTGTATTAAAATGAAGACTAAAACATAATTTTAGGAGTCAGAGCAAAATGCAAGAACTTGCTTTATTTGGAGCWGGTTACACAGTAAACTAGTTCTTAAACTAGTTCTTAAACTTTTTTTTTTTCAACAGAGCTGTCAGAATTATGTCACTATTGAAAACAATCTTCTGGCTCTGTCCTGTGGCTGATGGTCTCTTAGGGTGAAGTTTGTGTAGGATGTTTCAGAAACCCAGTATTAAGACCATCTTCTTGGGTGCTATATCTTTGAGTGATGAAATAACATTATTTCTGTGTTGTTAAATTCTTTATGATACTATTACATGATTTCATCTCTTAACATCTTTGACTATTGCTGGGGAAAGGCAATGTGACCTGAATAACAGCCTTCCCCATTACTGTATTCATCTAGAGAATGAGACAATCATGAACCATATTACTTGAAAGACATGCTATCTTCTACCTTAAAGTGATCCGATTAACTTGCTAGCAGCCAGAATTATGCCATCTATAATGCTACCTGGAAACACAATTTTAAATATTTTGAAAAGCAGAATAAGAGAGAATTTGGAAGTGAAATACGGCTTTTTTTGTTTGTTTGTTTGCTTTTTAACTATTTGTTCTCAGGAGGCACTTCAAATTGTTTTAACTGAAAGATAAGAAATGCTATGTAGTCAAGTTAGCCTGCATATGTCAATTTATATTGAAAACTCTTGTAAACATTTTAACATACACATGAATGTATGTAATAACATATGCATATGAAGATTTCAGAAGGCTTTCTCAAATGTCTTATGTGATAACTGACCATTTGTAAAAAGTTGACATTACTGTACAAACAGTAATAGCAAATAGTTTTTAACAATAAGGCTTTACAACAGTAACAGCAAATAGTTTTTAACAATAAAGCTTTTTTTAATCAAAAATTCTTATTAGTGACAAAACAAGTAATAGAAAAATTTCTTCATAAAGTTCTGAACACATGGACAATATGAATGCTTTTAATGCAAAAGATGGTATTTAGTAGYGTTTTAAACTTTTGGTCTTATTTTCAACAACTTTGAACAACAACTTTGACTGTATTGACAGAAAAATTAAGTAATCCTTTGAATTTTCAATTGCCTATTTCTGAAAGTGTTTAGCTTAATTTGGCTCTTAAAATTTGTGAATAAACAGAATGGCCATATAGTTGAGCTACTTTTCTTTGCGTTTTGCTTCATGGATGATAAGACTATGTACAAGTTGGTCGTTAATCATAGAATATTTTGAAGAATTTAAATATGATTCCAAATGGAACTCTGAAACAGATGTAGATTTAAGAACCTGGTCATTGTGTTGTGAATATCAATTTTTTTTTTTAAGTTTTTTTTAGTTTTTAAGTGTGTATTTGCACTGATGTATTTTTGTACTGTATAGTTCAGCAACAAATTTTAGTTTCATAATTTGTGGCAGTACCTGGAACTTTTAATATGATGTGGTATCACATGGGAGTTACTCCATCAGCTTCAAAAGAAGTGAATTCTAATGCAAGGTATAGAGAATACTTAAATAATAAGGATTCAGAAATTGAGTGGGAAAACTACATAATTCCAGCAAGAATAGTGTACAGCATCCTTGTCATGCCATCTAGTGATTGCAGTACAAAATGCAGCAACTTAAACGCAACAAACGTGTTCTTTGGTATTTAGTATTTCTAGTAACCATGTATGATATTGTATTACTGACCTTAAAAAAAAAAAACAAACAAAAAAATCCCCTTTTTAATAGTTGATAAGTGTCTGATGGGTATGCTCTTGTGTTTTCAGAAACAATTATTATAGTTCTCTTTGATACATGTTCTCAATTTTATGAAAAGAGCTGTAATCTGAAATCTTCTAAAGATGTTTTTCTTCTCCCAAGAACTATTGGRGGAGGGGAGCAAGGGAGGCAGAAAAGTAACATTTATTAAAATGCAGCAGCATACAAATGAGTGTGGGGAAGGAGAACAATATCATCATCAAGTATATAGACAGTAATGTCAGCAGGGACAGATAACCTTTTGCTGTGTGGGGTTTTTTTTTTTTTTCCTTCAGTTTATATGAATCTGCATTTCTATGAATTGAAGTGTAACTTGTTTTCTGAAATATAGCTCGGGTATTGAATCCAGCAACATACTTCCTAACTTGTTTTCCCCCTTTTTTCCACAGCAGGAATAAAAAAAGACATCGAAAAACTTTATGAAGCAGTGCCACAACTTGTAAATGTGTTCAAAATTAAGGAAAAAATTGGAGAAGGTAAATTTCTTATTTTACCTTGCTTAAACTTGCATCGTGTTTCTTGTGATATTTCTAACTTAAAAGGTGTAAAGCTAAGATTCCAGTACATGCAATTTAAACCAGGTGCTTTTTGATTAACTTGTGGTRTATGTAGGAATTCTGATAGGCTCTTATATGTATAGGTGCCTTAATTAGGGGAAGTTTCAAGAGCTTTTCCTGAAAATTCAGTATATTAAAATGTTTGACCAGATCAATGTTCCAGTTCTGAGAACTAATTTTTTTKGGGGGGAGATTCAGGCAAATATGTCTTAACATGACATTATTTTCTTTTTTACATGGGAAATATAATAATATGCAGCTGTGTTCTGMCATTTAACTACTGTTCTTTAAGTTGGCTTTGTTGCCATTGAAACCCCATGGGYAGAACTAGAGGAGGAAAGTGGAAGATTTTAGCTGCTTTAGTTTAGAAAAAAGCTTAAATCTTTTTTTCAGACATACAGTATTGCAGTTTGGAAAACTTGTGTACTCCTGACTTTCAGCAGATCCTATTACAGGTACTTTTAATTAAAAACTATGCACGAGTATAAACAGATTCTTAGATGCTTCTAAGTGTGAGGCTTAAGTACTTTTTGGAACTTTATCCACTTGATCTTTAAAATGTTTTGCAGCATTCTACGCTTTGAATAAAAATGTTAATGAGAAACTTGATCATTTTATAGCTTCTTTGGAYGGAATGCCTGTAATGGCAAACTAGATGGCTAAAAATTTTTGTCTCTTAGAGGGGAAAAAAAAATTTCTAAAAGACTGGCGTTCTCATAAGATTGTATAATTAAATCAAGCCTCTAAGCATGAATAGCACTTCTGATTTTGCACTTGGGAGCAAATGTTGCTTTAAAACATACARTCAGCAGTTTTGCAGCATTATGAGAAGATTGGGATTCCATTCAGAGATCAGATTCATTTTAGCAGGCCTCATCACCAAAAATAAGGTTTGGACCTCTGTTATGACCAATTCTACTCAATTGCTGAGCCATTGGCTTCAAAAACTGTTCAGTGTTTGCTGGCRTTCTGATGTACGTATACCTTTACAGACTGTTAAGCCAGTGTGATGCAAACGCAACACCTAAAATATAATCAAAATTCTACTGTTTATTCATGTGGAAGGACCCTTAACTTGTTCAAGTATCTTAGATCATCAGGATCTGAGTGGTTTAGTGACCTCTGTTGTTTACAAGGGTCTCTTAAAAACTGTAATATAGGAAACTTTATTGCATAGTCTGAGTATTCCCTTTTCCAAATAAGCGCATCATTCTGTCTATGTAATGCTGGAGGAAAACAAATAGTAAAGTTATACCATGTGAGAAGTGCTGCTTTATAGATATGGTAGCAGAATTAAGGAAAATGTTGCAATTTCAGAAGTTCTTTGAATACCAAAGGTAGCACTTTCCAGATTAGCATTAAATTAATAGGCTTACATTGCAGGGAGAGAAGAGTTAGATGTCAAATGAAAGTAAGCTACCTAAACAAGAAAGGAAATCAAAGATAGGAAATTTACATTGAAAAAGCTCTATGTCCCAGCCAAGTTAGTGTTACATTTGCATTTTCACTGACATAAACTTGTATACAAGATCACTGAATTTAGTAGTGGAGAAAAATGCATTCTTCTCTTCTGGAATCTGCTTTTGAGATAGTGTGAAGTACAGTATAGAACTGAACAGTTCTGGATCACCTCTATAAAAATCTTAATTGACCTAATTAAAAATGCTGAAGAGAACATTTTCCCCCTCTTTACAGGTACTTTTAGTTCTGTTTACTTGGCCACAGCACAGCTACAAACAGGATATGAAGAAAAGATGGCTCTGAAACACCTGATTCCAACCAGCCACCCACTGCGAATTGCTGCTGAACTTCAGTGCCTCACAGTAGCAGGGTACATATTAAAAAATAATAATAAAAAAAAATTATGGATGTCATGGCTAAACTGCTGATCATTGTCCTGCTGTGGTGTAGTTTTTATTTTTTTWAAACTTTTGGCACTTTGGCTCCTTTTAACCACAAAAATTTGTATTCTTTAGTAAGAGCAAATAAAAAAATGGATGTCTTACTGATAATAGATGTCCTTTTCTGCTAATCTCAGTTTGCTGATTAGTGCTGTTATTTTTCCATCTGAGAAGTTTTGTGAGGTAGCTATGCAATAAGAAATACTCCAATTCTGAAATGCCTTGGGAAAAAAATATTCTCTTCATCAGAAAATACGGTTTTAAGAATGAATGCATATTTCCAGAGTGTGCTGGTGACAAGGCATGTGGTTGAATACTACCTTCTTAAACTAGTTGGTATCTTGAAAATTAAGGTCCTACATCTAACCACAGTCCTAACTACAATCTATGGCCCCACAGGTGATCTGTGGATCTGTCAATACAAATTGCAGAACTGAAACAGAAYACTGGAATGAGATGACAGCAGTGTAATTACTGACTGCTGCTAAGACTGCTGTCAAAGATTCTTTTTTTGAAAGAAAGCATGACTGAAGTTTATAAGAAATATAGGAAAATAAGCATCTATTTATTTGGATTTTATTCAGTGACTTTATTTTTTTTTTCCAGGGGACAGGATAATGTTATGGGAGTTAAATATTGCTTTAGGAAAAATGATCATGTGGTTATTGTTATGCCATATCTAGAACATGAATCCTTCCTGGTGAGTCCCACACTTTGTAGTAAAACTTTTTAATTAAAAAAAAAAAAAAGATGCATAATTGCTGTATCCAAACAATCTTTCAGGACATCTTGAATTCCCTTTCCTTTGAAGAAGTAAGAGAATACATGTTTAATCTGTTTAAAGCATTGAGGCGCATTCATCACTTTGGTATTGTTCACCGTGACGTCAAGCCCAGTAACTTCCTCTACAACAGGCAGCTAAAAGAGTAAGTCTGCCCAGATGACTGTATTGTGATCTCATTTGGGAATGTGCTGTGGCAGAATAGTAAATTAGGCTTTTGAGCTTTTTTTTTTTTCTAGCTGCATTAATTACATGTGCTTAAGTAATAAAGCTAGAAAAGATAAATTTTTCTTTGTAGAATTCTGTTTGTGTTTGGGGATTTGAGGCAGGAAAGAATTATTTTATTTGTTTAATACAATAGCTGCATTACAGTAACGAATACTTGAAAAAAAAATCAGGATTTCTACTATTGAGTAGAAATGCTAAACTTTGAGTAAGAAYGAGGAGAATAATATTGAGATAAAGCTAATAGCAATTCACGCAGTGCATAGATTGACATTTAAACACTTTTAGTCATGCATATAGCAGAACTGCTACAGATTGCTGGATTTGGAATTCTTCACCTTATATTGAATTAATTTTTTACAACTAATGAGGTTAGTTTTTTTTGGTTTTTTTTCCCTGCAAGTTACAACATTTAAAGGCTGTATAAAGCAAAGTACTGCTTTTTTTCTGAGCTAAGATGGATAGAAAAAGGAARTGTTTCAGTGTTAGTCCTATAGCTGTACTGGTAAGTATTTTACTATTTAGTTAAGGTTTGTAGGGGAAATGAGTGTTTTTTTAAGCCACAAGCTTAGAAACTTGAGAAATAATACTTTAACTATCAGAATTAGTTCCTATGTTATTCTGCTTTGCCAGCATTTGTTCAAGACTTTAGCCCTACTTTGGGTGTAGAGGCCATGGAGTTGAGTTTGTGAGAGACCCAAAGACATCTGGATTATCTCTGTACTGGTTTAAAAAAAACTGTATCTTGTAAATGATAATTCTGAACTGCAAACTAATGTAGTCTTACCTGTTTGAAGACAAGTTGCAGTAGTGTAGCTTGAAGTTGAGTAATATTCTCAGTGTTGTTATAGTCTATCTTCACTGCTGCATTTAAGCCTCTGTCCATATGAATCCTGCAAGAGTCAAGTTACTTGTACTTTGCTATTGGCTGAGATTCTGAGCTGTAGGACTAGAAGGACCCAGAAAGGAATTGCTGAAAATAGTTTTTATTACCATTATTAGAGCAAGTGTACATGTTTGAAGATTTTAGGACAAGAAATTTTGAAGTAAGGTAGGTATAGGATAAAAGCATGTAGGGATAGGTAAGACATGACAAAAGGAAGAGGAAAATAGGACTGTGATGCTGAGAACTACAGATAAGCAAAATACTAAATTATGGAAGAAAAATGAATAAATAAGTAATGAATAATAAATACAACAGATTGATACTTTGTGAATCTTGATTCTAAATTTGTGTCTTTTAGGTATGCCTTGGTAGATTTCGGCTTGGCACAAGGAACCCCTGATACGAAAATTGAACTTCTCAAAACTGCCCAGTCTGAAGGCCAGCAGGGAAGTTGCTTGCAAAATAATCCCACCGTAGCCTTGGGAAATGGGGTTTCTGTCAATGTCACAGCATCTAAACAGATAGCTCAACAGTCAGCCTCAAAAGCATCTGATAAAAGGTCAAGCTCACTTTCAAAAATACAGATTAAACAAGGAAGAGGAGGAAAGGTTCTCAGTCTTTTTCACTAATATTGTTGTATGCTTAATGTATTACTTCACCCAACAGGGGGAGGTGTAATACTTGTGAACAGAAGTTATGTACGTGTATTTTACAGGATTGTAATATGATGCACAGAAACACAGTTTTTACATAGAGGTAGCTAGTTATATGTAATTTATGTATTGGCATCATTCAGCATCTGTTTGTTATAACAYAGTGTTGCAGGCTGTATAAAATCTGAGCGTGGGTTACTATTTAGATAGCCCTAATCTTTTTGAAATACTAACATTTTAGTGACAGAGTGTGAAAGTCCTCCGCAACTCAATAATTATTCATCTATGTTTAGTTACTTAGTTGCATAACAAATGCAGTACAGGTGACATTCAAATTGTCTTGGGGCAYTTCTGAGGTGTGATTTGTTTTGTAAGCATGTTTGCTGTTCTGTCTAGACAATGTTTTCTTCATTCTCAGTAAACTGATGCCTGAAAATGATTTATCATGCAGCTGTTCTTGTCTTATGTTGCTTCACAGTTCTTTCTGGAACTGTCAGAATCCAGCTGACATTGTGTTAGATAGGATCCTTACTGTCCTTTTCCTGGTATTGTAGGAGGATTCTGTGCACCATTCTGTCCAGCGCTCTGTCTTTGGAGAGAGGAATTTCAATGTCTCTAGTTCCACATACCAGGAGAACTCCAGTACAAAAGTAAGAAATATGACTCATCAGTAAGAGCAATCAGTTTCATATTTGAGAAGCTATAGAACTAATTAGTCCTTAAGCTCTATGATCTTGTAGAACTAAAGGTTTTTGAATGTTAAGTGAGCCTTTAAGTAAAAGGCTTGAATTTTTCACTTCTGTTTCAGTCCTTTCTGAAACTCTTCAGGAGCTAGTTACATAGCTGTCTTCCTAGCTGATCTTGTTTGTTTGGTAATGTATTTTTCTACGCAGATATTGAGGTAATTGAGATGCACCTAAGCATATCTTCTGAATCTTTCCTTTTATTCAGCAGTTAAAGCAGGAGATAAAATAAATCTGTAATGAATGTTTTCTTATACCTTTTTATAATTAGAATTTAATAGGAGAAGAAGGTAGAGGGGAAACCCCAGCTAAATTAGAGTGCTTGGCCATCAGCAATTTCTTGATAAAGTTAGCTGCCATCATGTTGCTACAGTATTTCATAATTTATTTTTATTACTATTATTCTCATGTTCGAACCACTCTAACTTGAAAAATACAAATTATGTGGTAGCTTTAGAAAAACGTAATGGCTATTGACATTCGGTGAAAAATATTTTCCAAAGGAGTAGGAGGAGGAAAAATCAGGATGTATAGAAGACCCCATTAAGTACTCTGTAGATGTTGTGATATTTTTAGAAAAGTTTGCTCTCTCTCGTTCTAAGACCACAGTTTGTTGCTGATGTCTTTTCTTTTAGGGACTTGCTATATAGAAAGAGAAGCTTCTTAAATATTTCACTTACTCTAAAATATCTAYATTGCAGCTCATAAAGCAATCGAAGATGATAGATGTTTCAGCTAGGAAGTTAGTAACAAAGAAGAAGATTATTTCTACCAAAACAGTAAACAATGGGGTAGCCAGAAAAGCTGCCAGTGGTTGTCCTTCGAACCTTGCCTGTGACTGTTATGCAACGGATAGAGTTTGCAGCATTTGTCTTTCAAGGTAATTTGCTTTGACACTGTTGTAAAATTGTCAGTTACGCTGTCAAGTAAGATTAGAAACTGAGATTTAGTAGGCAGCTGATGTAGTAGGTGAAAGAAGACACCTGATCTGCGCAACTCTTAAAACACTTGTGTGTGCTCTCTTTAAACAAACATAGCTCATGGAATTCATGAAATAATTGGCTGACTGCTATCTGCAGTAAGAGAGATCCAATATTAATGTTTTTTTATTATTATTATATTCACCTACCTATGTTGTAGCAAGTCACTTGAGTTAATTACCACACTTAGAGTAGATAATGCACCTGTCTTTTATCTATTAGTTATCTAATAGGCCTAAATCATGCCATCTGGATTAAAGCTCACTGATCAGACTCCTGCCCTCTGAGAACCTTAGGTTAAAAAGATTTCTCTGAAGCTGTTTGCATTCCGGAAATAAATATCATCTTTGCCTATTTCTTTATTTGTTAATTTGAGCAATAGGGTTTAAGTTCTAATAGCAGACAAAGAATCTGAATAACGTGATTCAGATCCATCTCTCTGCAGTTATTTTTGATTATGGTCATCCGTTGTCCTTGATCACCACATTGGGAACACAGATTAATACAAAGAATTCTGCTTACTAGGAATAGTTCTGAAACTGTGTGGTCCCTCTCCCCAGACTGTCAAAAATATGGTGATATTAAACATTTCAGAACATGAGGAGTTTGCCTGAAACAAGAAATGGCCCATAGAAGTAAGGCACTTAAGACAGTATATACAAGATGGCTCTGGAAAGGATGATATATGTATTTTAGCAAGAATAATCTTGCACTTCTAGTTCAGCTAACAAATTTAAATTCTTCTCAATACTTGTGCTCAGAAGTAACAAACCTTAGTTTGCTACAGATTAATAGAAAACCAGAACATCCATCCCAAGAGCATAATGCACTTTTTGCCTTCAGTTAATTAGTCTTAACTTCATGGTTTTCTGTGAATACAAGTCTTYAGCAAAAATTATGCTGCCCTTAAATGAAACTAAAATTGTCTTTACTGAACCATGCAGAAAGTATTTGTGTGGTTTTACCTTATGCTAGGTAATATAATGGGCTGTAACCATATGCTAGATAGTACTTATGATAGATAATTTTAATGTACTTAAGACCTCTATGAAATCTTAATAAGGCAGGATTAAGCTGTTTATGCATTTTAAATAAGTATATTCTAAAAATAACTCTAAACATTATTATAGCTAGAACTTACTTACAATTTTTATATTCTAAACATATTTCCCTCTTTTATTACAAGGCGTCAGCAAGTTGCTCCAAGGGCAGGAACACCTGGATTCAGAGCACCAGAAGTTTTAACAAAGTGCCCCACTCAGACCACAGGTACTGTATAACAGACTGCCTTTTTTCACTTTTCAACCCTATTCATTTATTTGTATAATACTGTCTTTTTTTTTATGGGATT
Organism: Rhea americana; assembly: GCF_003343005.1. NCBI lineage: Eukaryota > Metazoa > Chordata > Aves > Rheiformes > Rheidae > Rhea > Rhea americana. The sequence continues at coordinate 14,314,999 of NW_028186149.1, forward strand.
TTTTTCTGCTTACATATGAAATTCATTTTATCATCCTTTCTAATGCTGTTAAAGTATTTCCTGTTCTTCTCTTAATTATTAAATGCTTATTCTTCAGAGTAAGAAGAAACTAACAATATTTTTCCTGTGTTTAAAACTTGAATACATCTTTATCTGAGGGTTAGTGCCATACACATGAGTTCAGTAGCATGTATTTTAAAGGGAAACAAAGCTGTAAGTTTTATCAAGCTTTTTGGCTTTGTCAAATGAAAACTTTGAATAAAGTAGTTGGGGGGAGGGGACTGACATTAAAGTTTTCTAGAAAAGTGTCACATACAGTTTGTTTTTACAGCAGTAAAAAAGTAAAGTATAAAATAAAAGTATAATTAACACTGATTGCAAATGTTTCTAAATGTTTTTAAGAGTTGGTTAATCAATACTGCTTCTTATCAGATTGCTTCTTTTTCTTGCTAGTGCTTTTTAGAAGTTGGTATGTAAATTTCATAACTTCTTCTTACTCAGATTTTAATTGCTATCAAGTAAGTTTCAGTAGCCTGGTAATTTCAGAGCAAAAAAGGTAGTTATTGTATTACCTGATGCAACTAAGATGGGAGAGGTTTAGCCTATCTGGAGAATCAATAAAAGCAAAGTTGACTACTAACTATATGACCRTGGATTTTGACTGATGAAAAAGGAGGATAAATACAAATGTCTTCAAAAAGTGGATTTATATTAATGGTTTTTATCCATTTTTTTGCTGATTAGCTTTTGGGAAAATTGGCAATTTTCAGTGCTTAATTTAAACTGTATACACAYGCTTGGAATAGACTTACTAAACATTTGATCAGCACATCCTCAGATAGTTTTAATGTTTTTTGAAACAGCATCTGTGCTGTGGGCATGACTGAGATTTCATGAGGTATGGCAGCCTGTTTGGAGTTACTGTGCCTGTTCTATAACAGCCAACTTTATGGGCTAGAAGACATCCAGAAATCCAGGACAAATTTAGACAATCTCTAAATCTGTCTAGACAGAATTCAGGCAGAAAACACATACCTAGGAAATCTTAGACACATAGTAGTCTTAAATATGCTTTCAGCCAATTTTCTGTTCTCTAGGGTAATAGAGAGCAGGATTATAGAAAATCTGGGTAAGTCAGACAGATACCCCTAAGAAYACTGAGTCAGTGGTGCAGAGCTTCTGTACTGTGTCCGCAAAGGGCTTAATTAGAATTTGGTACAGTAATACTAATATTTATGAGATTATGTTGTATTTGAGCTAACAAATCTCCTTGCCCACTTCCATCTGGGAACGCTGTAGTCACCTCCTTGTAGTTCTGCCAATTTTGCCACTGATTCTGGTCTCTGTCCTGAGACCAAGTTACCAGCTGGATCCAGCTGGCTATCCAGAGCCACTCTAATGCATCTGCCTCAGATTCACAGTGAGGGAACACAACCCACACTCCCAAGCTGGCCTGATGCAGGTCCAGGTCTAGGTTTAGCTTGAAATGCTCCCCTGTCACACCTGCCTGTATATGAGTGTGCCTTACTAGTTAGATACCACTAGACTAAAGCACAGAGAGGAATCATAACTTCGAGATCTTCACATAGGGCCRTGATCAGTAGAAGACTAAGATTCTATCAGAACTACAGGGCCAGGATTTACCGTTCAAGGTATACAATGTCTACTAATTTCAGCAAGAGTTAGGCGATTAAACAATTTCAAAGGTCTTGAGCTTAATGTTTCTGGCTCTACTTTTCTAGCAATACAACAAGGGTCATGCATAATACCTCAAAAAGACAGTATGATCTGCTTAWCAGTGATACACTACTACTAAAGTTTTGTTTTGTTTTAACAGGAACTATTAAAATGCAACATTCTTCCACTGCAAACTGTGCCCATAACTAGTTTGGATTTATTTTTAATTTAAAAAAWTAAATTCTATTTTTGCAGCTGAAGTCAGCTTGCACTTCTTTGCATAGTCTTGTGCTGATAGTCTCTAGCTATAATAAGCAAATTAATTATTGCCTTTTTTTTGGAGAAAAATAACTGTGGCTTTATTTTCCAACTGTTAATTTTTCTCTTAAGTGAAAGAGAATTCTCTGAAACACTATCCTTGCCATCACTTAAAGTGTGAATTAGTGAGCCAAAAAATTRTGGCAGACAGGTATTTTCATAACTTTCAGTATTAAAGTTTCCATCATGCTTTGGCTTCTTTCCCCAGAGTACTCCCTGTACTCTTCATAAAGCAATGAAAGTGATGAATAACTTCTCACTATTACAGTTCTTAAACTGGCTATCTTGTCAAGTAACTTCAAGTGAGGAGAATAAAGTCTGTAATAAGAGACCTTTTAGTACTGCCCAGTTGGCAGCCTCAGTCTTAAAAAATAAAGATTCACATTCACTTGCAAATGCTTTTCATGATCTTAGTATAAGCTTTTCTTCAGATGAAACAAACTTAAACTAACCAGTTCAACCTCCCATAGCTGCCTACCTGTGAAGGGGTTAATTCCTGGTTAAAACAAACCCAGCATTGTTTGGTGTACTTCTTTTAAGATTAGCAAGTTAATGGAATTATTCATGTGAGTAGTTCTATAGGAAAATTTAAATATTTCCTCTGCATCAATGCAATTTCCACTATTTGTTGAAGTGTTATCTATGGGACCGAAGTCAGTAAGTAATTGAGTATTACTTTTTCTGATGACAATTTTTCTGGTCGTAATTCCTTTTTAAAGGAAGTTGTGAGTTTTTGTGAGGAGACTGTGAGTTTGTTTATTACTAAGATTGCTTTCAATTGCAGCAATTGACATGTGGTCTGCAGGAATCATATTCCTTTCTCTGCTCAGTGGACGGTATCCATTTTACAAAGCAAGTGATGATTTAACTGCTTTGGCACAAATAATGACAGTTCGTGGATCCAGAGAAACCATTCAGGCTGCTAAAACTTTTGGTATGTGAACTTTAATTATGGAAGAAAGGGGAAAATGTATGCTTGGTCTGCTATTTAACATAATGACTTAAAACATACCATTTATCTTCTTTTAAAAAGGTAAGATTTTAAGCTTTGACAGTCGCTTTGGAGGTGTGCGTAATACTTCCAACAATTAGTACTAATCTAGAAATGCAAGAACTAAGGTTTCTTTTTTTCTATCCTTTATAATTTGTCATGTGTCTGGTGTATTTCACCCCACAAGCTTCCCAACCTGACTGTGTGCTGTCTTTCACTAAATCAGAGCCACTTGAAGTGAAATATGCCAACTAATGATTTCTACTGGAATTGGTTAGAATTCTTGAGGTAATGTTTCTATTCCTGCAAAACTTGCCCAGGAGTCTTAAGTCAATATGATTTAATATTTAGATGATGTAAACCTTGTAGGTTTTTCCCTTCCCCGAAGAAGAGCTGGTTGTTTTTAAAAAAAGAAAAAAAAACTCCTAATTGTTTGCAAGCCAAATGTTGCAGCACTTAATGCTGTCAGTTATGCTTGTAGGTATKAATTTTCATTCTCCAAACAGATTTAAATCAGTAATGTAAATAATAAATTGCATTGGAAGTTTAATTTTCTTCAGTGTTAATCAGATGATAGTGGAATGGAAAAAGATGCTCTGTACAGTTCTAGGGTGGGTGACATGTCACTATGTAATTTCATGAGCAAAGCCAAATGAACAGCTTTACAGCTTTCTTCACAGCAGACCTCAGACTATATCCTTCTGGCTTCACTTGCTGGAAACAATGAGAAATAGGGCCATTACTATAAAACACGGCTGGTTTTGGTGTTTGTGTGAGGACTGGGGTGGGGAGGTTGGTTGTTTTTGAAAAATAGCTCTTGAACTGATGTCAGTTATGCTTCAAGAGTATTGATGAAATCTCTCTGAAACAAAACTTGGAAGCTATGGCTGAATATTAAGCATATTAAAATATTGCTTACCCTAAAAAAATGTTTTGTTTTGTTTTTTTAAGGTAAATCAGTTCTGTGTACCCAAGACGTCCCAGCACAAAACCTAAGAACCCTCTGTGAGAAGCTGAGAGGGACAAACAGCAGCTCTACCAGATCCAAGGGTGATGCGCACACCAACTCTGTACCTGACCAAGCTTTGTCAGTTGAAATAGACAAACAGGGTGCTCCAAAGGCACTYGGAAAAGAAATTCAACGCTTGCAGAGCTGTCAGGAAGGTCATGGTGCTTTGGAAGTTAAGGCAGCAGACATGAAAGGATGGGATCAGGTTCCTGATGACGCATATGATCTACTTGATAAGTTACTAGACTTAAACCCTGCAACAAGAATAACTGCGAAAGAGGCTTTGCTGCATCCTTTTTTTAAAGATATGCGACTTTTGAGAAGATAACATTGTTATTGCTTTGGTACATTTTTATGTGAAAATGAGATACAGAGGTGCTGCATTTATCCTGTTGCCTTTAATAGTTACACTCAATGAAACACCATTATACTGTGCACAGAACTACTGAACTCTTTATCTTGAACAGTTGGGCTGCAAATGTAAGTTCACTTAAATATTTGCAGATATAAATATTACATAAACATTACTAGCATGATCTTATCCTAGGATACTTTTGACGTGTTTTTACTGTGCATACCTGTTCTGTGAGAAAATTGATACTGATCAAAAACTACACAGAAGAGCGTCACAAGCTCTGAGCTTGCTTCTCAGGAGAGTATGGTAAAATTTACAAATTTGCCTTAAGGTATGACTGAAATGAGAAGTGCTTCAGAGATTTTTTTTTTTTTTTTTCATACTTCTATAACTTTGTGTTAATCTAGACTAAAACAAAGACTAAAAAAAGAACAAAGTGTTAAGTTTGTCCAGAGTGTTTTCAGTGAACAGTTTTACTTTGGGAGCGTTGCTTGAGGAGATGCCAAGTAGTAGAAGATGTATCATCAAAAGAAAAGCATAACTTTTAAAAGTACACTTTTCCCTATTTGTTCTTCCCTACATAGGCAATAGTGATAAATGCAGTTATGCATTTTGCACAGCCTGTATTTCCTCAGTGACATGGGTAACTGTTGATATGTACCAAGTATTGCCTGCAGACTGTCTCATGTGACCTGTATAGGTGTCAATTTCTGTTAGGGAAACTGATTTTCACAGAGCATCTGTTAAATAAAGGATTTGGTTTTATAACTTCGAAAGATTGTCTAGAAATGCTTGTATAAAAAGGAAGATCAGTCAGGTAAGGGTTTCCTGTGGGATGTTTCTGTTCAGGAAGAAATATATTGTTATGTAGACGTGTTTCCTGCATAAATTCTTCAGTGATGGAAAACACTTAAACTAGGTGTAGTGCATATGGTGTTACAGTGGAAGCATCTTATTTATCACGGAAGCCTTACTACAAGGTTAGAAGATAGCTTATTGCCTGATGCTAAGTTGGAAAAACACTCTCAACATCTAACCCATAGCTTCACTGTGCAAGGCAAGTTGTATTATGTTCAGTAGTTACTTCTTTAAATATCCCTTATAATTTAGCGGGACTGAAACTGAACACAATGTCTTTCCATCTACATTTCTTGAAATGCTAATGGAGTTGCTGCTTTAAAAGGTTACAAGCCACTTCAAAAAGGTTGCTGCTTTGATAACTTTTATAAAGCCTTCTCATATACACTGGTGGTTATGACAGTGCAGAGAGCCTGACCAGCACTGTGGCTGAAGAGCAATTATTTTAATATAAAATTAAAATCTTTAAATGAAAGTAGTATTACTTTGTTCCTGGCATCAGCTGTTAAAGAAGAATAGTTGCAGATGTCATAATATTGATTGCAGAAAATCTTGAAACCCACAAAACCCTGGGGCCCAGGTCTTAGAAATTTCTGCTGTTTATATAATTTCAGCACAGCACGTCACTGAGAAATTATTTATCTAAAGGAACTATGGCCAAATTTGGCAAGCAGTTCTGTCTGCCAGTGTCTGCAGATGTATTGTTTCCTCTTACATTCACTCATGCTGTCTTTGGTGTTATGAGAGCAATACCTGACAACAAGCAAAAATGTCAACTATCTATGGTCAACTTTCTGAACAACTTCAGCTTTCCTGCTAGTCACTGCATTGAGAAGCTCCTTGCAGCAAGCAGTACAATAGTTAGCTGCTGCATAAATTTAACAGCCAAAATAGGAAAATCATTGTTAATGGTGTTAATTAGGGGTGAATAAAATTCTGTGATAGGCAATTTTAAGGTCAGTATAATTGATAACAAATCAGATAGCTATTTATTTAAAACTGGAAAGCTTTTTTTTTTTTTTTTTTTTTTNTGAAAAGAAATACATACTTGAATGAGCAGGTACCTACAAAAGTTTTTTAGCATTTTACAAAAGGATGAAAACAAGAAGTAAAATGTTTAAATGTACAGGAGTGGGGGGGATGAGCAGGAATAAAGGTTTTGATAAAAGACGTGTTGGAAAACAGCAAGAAAACACAGTAGCAATGAGCAGTAGTTGACACTGATCTTTCTCCCTAACTCTCAATTTAGGGAGCTGTAAAAGGTCTAAATCTCTTAAGGCCATAGATAAGAGCCAAGTACTAGGATTCCTTTAAAGTTTAATTATGTGATTTGAGATGTTTATAAACTGAATGTGAATCTCTAACTATGATAAATGCAATTAAAAGAAACTCTGTGCTGAAACAATGATGTTGCTACAACACATGTTTGGCAGTTGGGAGGCCACAGCTGGATTACTGTTAGGTTCTGGACACCATGCTATGAGAAGAATATTAATAAATTGGACAGAACCCAAAAAAGTCTGGAAAAAAAAAAAAAAGGTGAATGTGGCAAGACTGAAAGAATCCTGAGAAAAGAAGGCTGGGGACAAATCTAAATGCATCTGCGTATATAGCAGAGGGAGCAGGGGAGACTAGGTTTCTCTTTGTAGTAAGAAAGGCTAGATGAGGAAATTATGGCACACCTTAAGTTTACAGTATTTTTTTTCTAACTCCTAGCTGTATGATGATTAAGAAACAGGAGGCAGCTTATTAAGAGGGCTTGAAGGAGCACCAGCAAAACTGTCAGATTTTTCTGGGTAGCTGATGATAACGGATAAATGAAATTCTAAATTCTATTGAGTTTGAAGTCCTACTGCTTTGGGGACTGGGCTCAGTGAAGTGTTGGGAGTTTAAATAAACTAAAATACTTTGTAATAAGAAAAGAAACAGGAAAACAATAGCCTGTTTGAGAATATTAAGTATCCTTATCTGATGCATCCATGATAGCTAGAGYAGACAGATTTCTTGCTCCCTGAAAAGTAGAACCAATACACAGCTGATGCTTCCTGTGCAGGTGCAAGGGGGTCTCCAGGGTCCTTTAGTTGCCTCTCAAGGACTTCAGAAGACTGTTTCATTTGTCACTGCAGCCCCTAGGTGTGATGGGGTGTGAAAATATTTGCATAACTGCTCACTATACAGCCTAAGGTCAAGAATTGGAGTGGACCTGAAGATGGATCATTAAAGAGATTTTCATTCAACAGCTCCTCTGACATGGGCAATCTAGGAATCGATGCATTGTGATTTTGCAGAAACAAAAAGCATATCAAACTGATACTGGAGTTTGTAACCTGCTCTGGTTGCAGTGAAACTTCTTACTGCCAAAGAAAAATTACTTATTTCCTTTAGGAAGAGGATTTATTTTCCTAACATCTTTGTAACGATTATGTTGCAGTCGTCAGGAGAAGAAAAAAATATATAGCATTAATTGCCTCTCTYAATTTCTAACAAATATTCCTGAAACAAGTCCCTCTTCTGAACTAGATGATGTTTTAAAAGAAAGTGTTTGCATTTAAAGGGGTGCACCTGAAGTTTTCCTAGGTGCTGGAGGTAGAATGCACAAGATAATAGAAATCAGAAAAAGAAGTATGTTTTCTCATATTTGTTGAATTTATSACAGCTATTCAAAGACTTTTCAGCTGCTGGGAAAGAGTGACTAAGCTATGAAGGCACTTACTAAAACAGCAGCATTTTAAAGAAAATTAATACATTTTATGAGTTTAAGAATCTTATTCTATAACCAAATGATATTGTAGCAAGGACAGTTCCCCAAAACATTAGTCAAGCAGGGTTCTTTATGGTACATAGTTGCAAGTGTGTAATTTTTTTTCTTTGTTGTTGTTGTTTTTCTTAAGCATGAATAGCTTTAAGTGATTTTTTTCCTACTGACATAGACACAGCATGCTCACTTCAAATTCATTTTGTACCTTTCCCAGAAGGTAGTACATACACCAGATCAGTGGCAGTACATATATGCATTCCTGGCTGACCAGTTCAAAGAGAGTAAATAATTTGGCAGCCTGTGTACAGTGGGTGGAAAGCAGACAGGCTCTTTGACTGTACACTTGCAAAGACATATATAATTTTGTTATCCTAAAATTTCTAGTACCATTGAGGTGAGAATCCAATAAATTGGGCATTTTGTATTAGACTAATAATAATACACTCTTCCTGAAACCTTTTCTTTTTTCCCCATGCAGCATTACATGTACTTTTCATAAGACATTTCTACAGAGAGGCTTCAGTGTTGCTTAATACATGGTTACTGGTATCACCAGAACATTGTCTACAGGTTACTAAGACACAYGGTATCTCCACAGGACAGTTATGCTGGAAATGACAATGATGAACACAGAAGAGCAATTAGCACAAAGTAACATCGTTCTTCTAATGAGTTACTGAGCGATCACAGGCTTTTTTGGGGGGCCTTGCCCACCCTAGGTCAAAAGAGCCTGTTCTGTATTACTGTAAGGGAAATTGCTTTCTGATGCACCTCTTCTCAAGACTGAGGCAAGATTTTTTAAAAAATCTCAAGTTTAATGACTCTTACTTCCTCTACTTTGCTATTTATCCAGAGATTATTAATGTATTTTCTAGTTAGGAATTTATTCAGAGTTTACACAAAGATATGCAATTTGAAAATGCTTTTTTTAAAAGAAAGCAACCATTTTAATATTCCATGCAGCGTTCACATGCATGATATGCAAGCACTGCTTTTAGGTACTTTCTGCTGTGATGCCTGCTATTTTCAATTCCAATTTGTAACAGTCTTCAAGCTATCCAAAGCAGCCGAAGTAACAGGAGGGTACAGCATAGCTGAGATAACAAGGGGTTTTTAATGTGCCCGGTATTTACTCGCCTGTGCCTCTCCGTGACTCCGCACTTGTTCTTTTCACAGCCTTTTGACTCTGCAAGAATGTTGTCCCCCTACAATGCTTTATTGTATCATGTTAAAAACTAACGTAAGCATTCCTGAGTATCCCAAGAGTATTGTTTATTCTGTTTCTGTGAAGATTTGAACCCCCCTGCRGGGATATGCCAGGGAGGAGAATGTTTTTTTTTTTTATGTACTGTTTGCTTTCTTGCATGAAGTTCTTACATGGTTTTCAGAAAAGTCAGATTTTAATCTAAGCCTGAAGTATACCTTTGTTTCAAAAATACTGGTGCCAGAAAGTGTATTTTTTCTAAGGTATCCATTCAATAGTTTCCTTCCACATGGCATAGTCTAAACTATTTATAAAAAATAATGTATAATTACTTTTGCCTCTTACTGCAGAGGGACAGGGATGCTGCTTAAAAATTGGAACATTTGAAGAAAATTAAATTTTTATTGAGAAAGTTTATATAGGTTAGTCCAACAGATGCCACAGGTTGTGTCTAACAGGAGACAACTCATTGATAAAATCTCTCTTGTACTTTCAATTTCTGCATTTCCTCACACCACCTTGTTTGATCCTACCAAAGGATCAGATTCCCTGCACTCATCTTGCCAGTCCTGCTTTTGCTCTGCYGTCGTTTGCTTGTTTTGAGTATTTCAGTCCTCCTCATCAAAACCCTGACCTGAGCTTGGCAGTACAAGTAAGAACGACAGAATTCTCTTCTATAGTTTTGTTGTTCTTGCTATCTGTATTCTGGTCTTATCAGATCTGAGTATATTAGTTTTAAATGAAGGAAGAATTCTAACTTCTGCTGAAATGTTTCCTACATAGCTATTTCTTAGAATAGACACAAGTGGAAAAATGATACAGTAACAATAAATTCAAAGAAACTAGAATTCTATAGCCAGCTTTTTTCTTGCTTCTGTAAACAAGTCAAATTTATTTTGTCTTCACTAAATTCACATTCAGCTATAAAACTGTTTTCAAAGTTGATTTCAAAACCCTCCAAAAAATTATTCTGCCTTCTGTTTGTGGGCCTGCTGCCATCAGCAGCCTTGGCTAGTCACAGGGTCCCGTCCATCTCAGTGTCTTGCTGCCAGCCGTCCACAGAAGGGGACAATAATGACTTACTGAAAGAAGTTCTAAGACTCAAATCAGTGAGCTTCTTACTTGCCTTTTTTGTTTTAGTAGGCTTATTTAGGATAGTACATCACAAACAATTCACTGCAGCCTGGAGTTGTACTGCATACAGCTTATGATGAAGCAGTTATGACCTACTGGGATCCTTCAGGTGTGCAGTTTGGCATATGTTCTCCATTGCTGGAGTGCTTGCAACTAGTCTTGTGACTTGAGGAACATTCCTTACCATTGTTTCATGGAAAAAGGTATGTGGTTTGAACTTACAGGTGTTTCCCCCAGTTATCTTTGTAAGTAGTAGAGTATTCTTGAATAYTCACTCATAGTCCACCTGAGAAGGGAGAGGTTCAGCCTACCTCCTGATTGCTATGCTCTGCTTTTGCTAAAAATCAACAATTTGATTCATTAATTGCATACAACTTAGATATGCTAAGTCTCCTAACAGACAATAAAATGAGGACTGTAGAACTCTTGGTAAACTATTTTAGACATAGCCGAAAACACACTGCACCAACACTACTCCAAAACTGCATTCCCTGGCCTTCCTTCCAAGCATGTAAAATATGATTTAACATAGGACTTTTTCCTTGAAACATTCCCATGAAGTTTACAGAGCACATAAAACTGGTTAATAAAACCTAGTTACTGTTTCTAGTTATTCTATATCCTAATGAATTCAGTAGGACATTGCTGTACCACTTCAGTTGGTTGCTGCTGAACCACATAGTTTCTGCCACCTTTAAAATACATATTGATTCTTGGAGATGAAAGTGAGTATTTTGTGAGTATTACCTCACTCTGCCTAAGGCCTCACTACAAAATTTGGAGTAAACAGTTATTACTCCATGAAACTAGTTTCTTTTCAAATATTGGCTGGCTATAATCAGAGTTGGTGATGGTATTGTTTTGTTCTATTACATTATTAATTGTCAAGAGAGAGGGCCGTACCATAGTGCTTACAATTCACTATTTTTAACCCTGTAATGTTTGCATTTCATGATAATGAAATGCTGAGGACATAGGTGACCTTGCTGAGCAGGGAGGCTGGACTAGATGATCTCCAGAGATCCCTTCCAACCTTACTGATTTTATGATTCTATGATACTGTTCGTTTAAATTGTAGCTACAATGTCTATGTGCCTATCAATGCACATGTTCAGCTTTGGCAAGCAAACCAGAAAATGAGGTTTAATCACATGACCTTCAAATATTGATTTCACTCAYGCCCCATTCATCATATCCAGTCTACATGAAATATCTGTTTGTACCTTTAAAAGAAGTCTTATAATATCAAGTGGAGAAATTCAGAGCTGTGATTCCGCACAGTGCATGTTGTTTGAGTTAATCCCAGCAGGTCTATTTTGTATGATCCAGTGTAGCAAACTGGAGTCTCGAAGAGTTCCTCCTCATGATTTTATTAGAACAYGAGACATGTTTCTGTAAAACTAAGGCTACTTTAAATAAAAGATCAAAAGAAAAATTCAGGTAGCACAACAAAACCAACCTGCAATCAGTAAAGGACCTAGGAGAAGAGTGTTCACTTATCAGCAAACATGAAACAAACTGAGCAACAGTCATCTTCGACAGCTTTACAGCTTCATTTTTGTACATGTATTTCAAAAAATGCTGTTGCTGAGTCTGAGTTAAGTCAGCTTTAGATCTCCGTCCTCTTTTTCTTAGCTTTACATGCCTAGGTTGAAAGACATTCAACGCCCACAAGTTGCTGGGTTTTCTGTTAGTCCACTAAGGAAAGGGATAGAGAAAAGCAGGGGCCTGGTCTTAAGCCACCTACTTTAGTCTCAGTGTTTACGGTGTGGCCACCTGCGGTCCTGGAGGCACTGCAGCTGGCACAGCCTGCAGAAAGAGGAAGGTCCCAGAGGGCAGCTGGGAGAAAGGGAGAAACTCAGAGGCTCCCTTTGCTCTGCACTGCCCAGGAGAGGTGGAGGCGGCAGGGGCAGGGGATGCCGGTGGCTTCCACATCTCGAGGTGACTTTTTGGGGAAATGCTTACAGCCAGGCAGAAAAGATTGTTCTTCAGCAGTTAACACTGTTCCAAATAATTTTTAACTCCTGCAACTATCTAGACATGGAGAAATCGCACTGCGGAGCACAGTTATGTCTTCGTGCCTGCTTTGTGCGGCTGCAGCTAACCAGCATTTCAAGGCTGGAGCAGCAGATGCTGAGGTGGAAGAGAAATCCCCTGCAGGGCTACGCTCCCTCCCCGGCCCCTCGCACACATGCACACACGCACGCACGCACATGCAGCCGGCCGCCTTGGCTCGACACGCAGAGGATGCCGTTGGGCCTCACACAGAGCGCAAGGAGCCCTCCCCTTCTCTGCCCACTAATCTTTTTCAGTTTATAAAGCTGACAACCAGAAAATAATAGATAGCTTTTAAAGATACACAACTTTTCAGGAAGAACAGGCTGGGATACAGCAGTATAGGATCTTTCCCTTATCAAAGCAGACAAAGAATTGAAAGATGAATGCTACCAGATAGCACAGTAGATTGTAATTTCCACTAAACAAACCATAATAAGTCAGTAGTATCCACATACACACACAGATAGGGGGGTGATCTTTATGTTGGTTTGTGGTCCTACATCAGGTTGACTTGCTTTTTTGAACCTTCTAATATTTCTAATTACCCTTAGTCTTGTAAGTCCCCTTGAAAGGTTGAATTTTACAGTCACTGTCTACTCATAACTCCCAGCAGAGCTGCTCAGCATATGTTTGATCTAAGCCCTAAATGCTGCAAGTTAGTCACTTGGCCTCAACAGATAATTTTTCAAATCTTGTCCAGGTTCATGCAGTCATTTGCAAACTTCTAACTACAGAGGTATGTTCAGTAGCTAATGTCCTTCATCCTGTTTGCCCTAAATATGACGCTGTCAAAGACAGTTTTGTATGAAACCAGCAGATTCTAGTTCTTCTTCAAGAACACTTGGTCAAGCTTTGATGAACTATTTGCTCCAAGCATTACTATGTATTTCCTTCCACAAAGTTATTTTCCTGCTTATCTTTTAGATTTTAGGATTTAATCTTGTGGATTAATTGAATCAGTCTATCTTTAGAATTTTTAAGCCACCTCCAAGACAGAAAGTCTATTATGCAATGTTTTTTTTAACGTAATTGAGTATTGTAAGAGAAGGAAGATGAGGCTAGTGTTGCAGGCCACATATCTTAAAAAGGAAATTGCTACCAGTATTTCCTAGAACCTCAGGAGTTAGTTCCAGCAAACAATTTCCAAGAAAATATCAGTCAACAAGAAAAGGACCTTGGGAGAAAGTGCAGCTTTTGTGTTGGTAAGCATTCCTTACTCAAGAGATAAATAAGCATGTGGCTGAGCACTAAGCTGGACCCACAGAAGACAAATAAATGGATGCAGGGAAATGCTGAGCTCCTTCATTTGGGTGGAGCAAAGGAACAGTTGCTGTTGTCTGGGAAGACAGAGCTCAGCCGAAAGATGTGAACAGGTTAGTGGTGTTTTGCTGGTAGCTTTTCATTTATCTTATCAGTGTCAGGGCAAGGAGGCATTTGCCTCTATGCCTTCTCAGCCATAGTTCTTCCAGAAAGGTTGTCTCTGATCCTGCTATCATAAGAGCTGGGATAGAGCTTTTAATTTAATTCAGAGCAGCATTATAGAAATACATATCTGCATATACACATGCTATTCCAGCCAATAACCAGCTGGTGCTTACCTGTACCAGAGTACAGGAATAGTCTGGACAGGCAACTCTATCAAGCAAAAGAAAATGGATGAGAGGGAAGGACACAGGAGCAGCAGCAAAATGAAACTGGAATGGAATTCAGTCCAGGAGGAAGAGTTATTCCTCTAAGCTACAAAAAGGAGTAAGAAGGAACAAGTCCACAGCAAGTTTCCATAATCAGAGTCCCTCAGATAACTGAACAAACACTGATCAGCCTACACACTGAAGTATTGCTGAATACGCTGCACTACCTGAAAAATATACACATTAAGCATTTTCAGGCTATTTGCGTGCTGAGGGGCAGATGTTCCACCAGCAGTGAGATCAGCAGACTTGCAAGAACAAGCCATAGCTTGATTTTAGGCTAGCACTTCCTGACTTCCCTCCTCTCAAAACCTGGCAGGTGGAGAGAAAGAAATAGGAAAGTTCATGACTGCCTGCCTGTATCTTGCCCCGTTATGTGAAGGCAGGCCAAAGTCAGGGAACAAACTCCATCTTAGAAGCTGAAAAGGGCTTCCTGGATCTTACAGTATAACTTTAGTGAAGTAAAGCACTCAGAGCAGCTATTAAAAACAAACAAAATCTGCTAACTTAGATGCTCATGTCAAAGAAACTTAAGCACATGCCTAAAGTTAAACAGATGTTTAAGTTTTTGCTCAAGTGGGGCCTGTGCTGACTCTGCAACTTTGCAGATTTACGGGACTGATGATCAGCCACTGCAATCCCTTAATGCTGTTGGTACTGCTGCTCTACTGATATGTGCGCCTTGGTATGCACAGACTGCAAACACTGACTTGAACACCAAAATCCCTTAACATACACAAAGCCATAAAAGTACTTTTCAAACTCTAACAATGTATTGTTATTTACTTTATTCAAATAAAGTTCTTGAAAATGAAAAACATAATTAAATATTTTAGTGTGCTACATTGGTACAAAATGTTTTCATAGCCTGGTTAGTGTCCCAATAAGCATAAAGTGCCACACTATATCARCTGGTATGCAAGGAAGAAAATGCAGGAAAAAGTGAATAATGTAGAGTTAAGATTACTACAGGACACTCTCTTCGATTACTGACATGTTAATAATACACTTTATCCACAGTGTCTACAAATGAATTGGTATGTTACAAATACCACCCTTTAATTTCTAACCTTTTCTTCAAAACTTTTTGTCCTTTGCTAGACTAAAGTGTCAGGTTGTTCCAATTGGACTTCATTTGCTTTAGAGGCAAACTCCAACTGAAGGGGGAAGTTCTAGTTGCCAAGTACTTGGCAGAACAGACTTGCAATTAGGTACTTCCCCTCTACTCCAGGGAACCTGATCTATAAAAAGAGAGCAAGAGACAGACCCAAATTTAACTAAACGAACTGCACCCACTCCAAAAGCTGTATGCCAAGTTTCAAAATATTCTGGCTTGCAATACAGCTGCAAAGATAAGTTTCCAACAGCCATCCCAACAGCCTGTTCAGTACATACACACACACACACATACACACACACACACACACACACACACACACACACACACTAGGTTTTCACATACAATTCAGAGCAAGGCCTGGATAGTGAAACTTTTGCCAGAATTTGGACATATATAGAGAATGTGCTCATGCATTGTCTATAAAGCTCAGTCCGCTCATTACAGTTGGCAAGCAACACATATAGGAGACAAGGGTGGTTGTGCAACAGATTGCAAGGTCTGTTTTTTTTTTTTAAAAAAAAAAAAAAAGTCTGTGCAAGAGGTATATAAGCATTCTATGAATAAATGAGCATATTCCTGCAAAGGGCTACTATAAAGACAAACTGGTACACAGTGCTCCATCTGAAGTCACTGCACAGCAACTGATTTGCTGTTGAAGCTACACAGAGTATCTGTTAATCACAGTTTCCTTTTTAGAAAGCTGCAAATACATGGACCATTTAGGAGGAAAGGGCAAAAAGGTCACCAGATGCTCAAGCCTGGCCACACTTAAAGTATTCCTACTTGATATTTCTTTCTCTTAAGAAGTTAAATGAATTTACTCCCTTCATATATGAAAGTTGCAGTGACATATACAGATTCCTTCTTCCCTACCTGGTTGATTTTGCTGAAACCGACTGGTTCCCCAAAGACTCTAGTTACACAAAATAAGATCAAATGTCTAAACAAACACAACAGGCAATTTGAGCAATTTCCTTCAACCACTCTCATTGCCTCTCTTTTTAGTGTGGAAGCATGAACTTTAATCCTACTGCTTTTCCTCCATTAAGAAGTGTTCTCTTCTCCTAACACAAAAAGTATCCTGTGAAGCTCCATGCAACAGTGATTACAGAGGAGAACAAAAGTTTTTAGAAAAGATTTCTCAAAAAATTACAATCAAAGCTAAACAAAAATTCCAGCCAATAAGTAGCTTTCCTAAGTCATTGCATGCCCAGGAGCAGCAAGAGCAGGGCTGCTGAGTGCGTGAGGATGAGCTGGGAGTGGAGGTGACCGTACACCGTGGCAGTGCAGGGCCACAGCACAGGGCCCCAGGGCCGGGGTAGGGCAGGGCTGGTGATGGGCTCGGTCGGGTGGCTCGTGGTCCTTGCAGCAGGTGAGGTAACGAGCCAGGCAGGGAAGTCAGGTCAGTGAGGCAGGACTGGCCAGGGGCAGAGCCCTCCCTGCAGCATGGCTCAGGTTGGCTGGGGCCCAGAGCTCTCAGGCTAAGGGCCAGGGCAGGGCCCAGGGCAGCCAGTCAGGGCAAGTAAGGGCTATTGGTGCAGTTGGGTCCAGACTGTGTAAGCACATCAGCATTTATATTTGTAATTCTGTCTTTCAAATTCAGCTGAAGAGTGCATATTTAAGACTTAGGGATATGCCCCAGGTAAGTGCTCCACACTGTGTTTGTCTCTAGTTGGGAAATGTTTTTATTTATATTTTTTAAAATGTAAATTAACAAGACAAATTTAGTTGTTGATGTAAAATTCCTTCTACTAAATGCTCTACATAAAAATTTAAATTAGATCTAAAAATGATCAGATAGCCTATGTAAGTGCTTATTGCACCTATCTTGTCAGGCCAAAATGGAAGATTGGTTGGGATTTCATAAAAGTTCTATAACTTCTCCTATAAAGAGAATCTGCAGGAAGATGCAGGAAAGAGCTGGGAGATCTATAGCAGAAAGGATTAAAATCCTTCACAAAATTGCAGAAGGTCTCTCTAGGAGCATAAAATCCATATATCATCTTTTCCAAGTCTGATTCTTCCATTAGCTTTCATAGTAATAAACAGTGCTAAAAGTGTAAGATACTTCTCATCTCTTGAGGGCCACAATTTCTAAGTGATCTCTCAGATGGGGTAGCATTTTGGGCAACACAATCCTTCAGCACTTAGTTAACAATCCTTTTGGAGGACTCTGAGAACTTAACTCAAAAGATATGCGCAGTACCTCTTGACCTTCTAAATTTCATACACATTTTAGCCTGTTTTTGTCAGCATTAAACTGTCATATAAGAAAAGTTTACTAAGTGCCTTGCTTGGGGTGTTGATGACGATAGAAGTATGCCATTTTTAAACAACAACAATTTAGTTAATCTGTAAAGAATGTGTAATTTTGATAAAGGCAATCTCCAAGTAAACTGAGGAACAACGAGGTCCCACAGCAAGACGAAATACATTCTTCTTCTCTGAAATATACAGGAACTGTTTATTTCTTCATATGCTCAGACACAATCTGGATTTTCATTTAGTTATGAAATGAGAGCTATAGCATCCTGGTAAATTAATTATGGCCCACTTCTCTCCCATCTTTTTCATATTTTGATTTTAATGCTGCAGAATAGGCAGACTGCCCCCTTTCCCCTTCTATGTTTAATTTTTAAAAAAGAATTCTTACTCTTCAGTTTTGAATTTACTATAAYATCAAATATGAGCAGAACCAAGATTTTACTATGTACTCTCTTCAAAACACAGGTTTGTTTTTAAATGGTATTTGATCATTTCCAGCTAGGTGAAACCCAGGCATTGCCATAGTGCTGGAGCAGTGGTTCCCAGTTCAGATAGAGCTAGCCCGTATGCTACACTCTACTGGCCGGCAAGCACAGAGTTACCAAGGCTCAGAGGGGCTGTGTCAGGGGCAGTTTTGCTTTCCAGGATGCAGCCATTTAGGACAACTTGTATTAGGCACAGAGGGAAGGGAACATGCACGCAACCCTAGGTTTTGGTATAGCAGAGCCTTCTTTCTACCACCCATACCACTGACTCCACTTTCCATTTGCAACAGGGATGAGGCGAAACCTGYCTCTCTCCTACTTGCCAGCCTCTTTTTTAGGCTATTCTTGCCAGAGGCAAGCAGCCAGGAACCATCTTTTTGCATTCCAACAGAAAAGATCATTACTGTCCCAACCCTACAGTACAGAGCAAGCATCAGCTTACACAACTGGTATAGAGAGGGGAGAAAAGGGCTTCTTTCTTGTAACTCCTCCTCCACTTTCTTGGGGAAACAGGACTGAGGCATCTTGGTCAAGAGTCCTGTTTCCTCAACTCTAAAATATTTGCACTATAGATACTGAGTCCAAAAAGGTCAAACGAGCATTTACTCCCAAGTATCACCACTCGTTACGGGCCATAAAATACTTCTCTCAACAACCCTCAACAAGGTGCAGATTTGCAGCAAGAGGCCCAAAGCCTCATAACATACCACAGGAAGAGAACAGAAGAAACTGAGTGTTGCCCTGTTCTGGTCCCCACAACAACAGGAAATCTGTTAAACAAGGCACTGAGCTCATCCCAAGAAGCAATCGATGCCGYCGGTACATAAGGGAAAAGATCTGACCTGGAAAGAGAGGGCAGGAAACACACTGGCAATCAGTGTAGTTTAAGTACATATGCAGCCAGGCACCTTGAGAATTTTTGTTACTCCTTGAGATGCATCAATGGCACAATCCCCCTCTGGATGAACTTGATTTCCATCAGCTTCTGAAGCAGCTTCAACAGGCACACAGGTTCAGCAAACACACCACAGAAGAGTCACTAAGTGTTGTTACGTGCCTGTGCTTCCAAACCTGAACATCAGGAGCCATTTAGCAGTCAACAGCAAGGAAACACTAAAGGCAAGCAAGAGTGTAACACATCAGGAAGCAGCAAGAGTAGAGCTGCTCCATCAGGGGTGACATGCCAGGAACTGAGGCGACCAAAGGGCAGGCAGTGTCCTCCCGACAGCACACACACGCAGAGCATCGGATCATGGCAGGTAGAGCAACAAGGTCTACTGACAGTCTCAGATARAGGAAGGGGATAAATCAGGTCCAGGGTCCAATTAGGAGCAAAAAGAGATGGGGCCACCAACAGGGCTGGAGAAAAGGCTGCAGCGCAGGCTCAGGGCCCATCCAGGAGGCACCAACAGGTTGCAAATGTATCACTTCCAAGGCCTGAGCCAAAATGAACCCTGAAGCCAAGGGCAGGGGCAGGTGGAGGTCCCAGGTGAGGCTGGTCAGGAGCACTCTGGCCTGTCTGTGCACTCTGGGCCCTGACATAGTGGTTTCAGCCCTTCATTGTCTCTTCTTAGTGTTTTTAAAACTATTATGCCTTTATCATCACACTTCAAAAAAAAGAAAGAGAAAGAAAGAAAAAGAAAAAAAGAAAAAGGCAGCTGCCTCACTACCTCTGTCTCTGGCAGAAGAGAACAGTTACTAACCCAGTTGTTAGGGTAATTTAAGCTCATGCTGTCAAATAAATTGACCATGCAATTTTTGAGGTTTACTTCATTTATACCTTCAATTATAGCCTTAGGGATCTCCARTTTACTGTTTAAATGAGCATTTCATTGCTTTAATTTATTATTAAAAACGTATTACTGACATCTTTCAATCTCTGTTTGTACATTTTATACAAGCTACTTCCTGCCACATCACACCCATTCATTCCTGCTTTTCTGTATAATGAATCTCACAAAGCCCCGGGTACTTGTATTATGTAACCTCCTGCTAACCAGCACAAGAATTCGGGAGGCTGAATGAGTGGCGGGTAGAGCTAGCATACTTGGCAAGTGCAAATTTTACTTCCTGCGACACTGGAACGCTGAGTAGCTCGCTGTGCTTTGGATTTGGGCATGGTTTGTGCAGTAATTATTCCATTACAAAGTTAGTCTGGGAAAGGAAAATAAGGAGGGTGCTGAAGCAAACCTACTGCCTGTTCCGTCAAGCAGGACTCAGCTGCAATCAGGTATTTTGAAGTAGGTCAGGATTCAGCACATCTTACTGCAAGTATGAATAAGGAGTCATTGTGGTCATATTGCCTATGGGTCATTGGGCTACAGGAGAAAGCACAAGAAAACCCATTCCAACCGACCGCTGTCCGGAAGAGTCAAATGTCTTCTGACAAGGACACTGAAGCACAGAGAAAGTACATGCCTGTCACATCGGCCTCTTTCCACTCAGGCAATTCTCTCAAATAAATATGCCGTTTTCTGACAGCAATGRAAAGATTCAAAAAGTAGGAGTGGTCCTAACTTGCTTGAACAGCCACTATAATGGCATACTAATTCAAAATAAGAGCTTTGATAGTTTTTCCAATAGCCTTGGCTGTATGTTAGCATCAACTTGACCATAACAGCTTCACTCTCCTCCTTTCATTACACCTGTCTTTTTTTAAAAAAAATCTATCATTTCCACAGAAGGCTGTTTTTTGTGTTTTTTTTTTAAATCATTCTGATGTTGCGGTGGTCTCATGAGAGAAACTGTGACTGAAAACAGCAGCTCTAGGTTCTTCTGTCAGGTTTGCAAGCATCTTCCTTTTTGAACTTCACCAAGTCACTTAACCTGTCTTAAGTGGATGATAGCTGATATCATTCCGAAAGCATTACGACATATCCACAAATGCACAAAGCTGCAGAAGCTCCAGCGGAAACATTTCTTGATTCCTGCGTGCCTGACTTCACAACACTGACGTTACAAAAATACCCCACTATTTTAACAGATATATTTCCCAAGTTAACAAACAAAAATCTGAAAGAAAAAAACACAAGTTTTTCCCTTCATCAGTCAGCTTGACCCTTCATTTCTACAAGCACAAACCTTTGAGTCTTGCAACAGCTATGATATATGTGGATATACCTGTTTCACACAAGGCGTGTTGGGACTCCATTGCTCCAGGTTCAATATCAACCTTCTTTTTAACGGGCTGCCATCCAACACAGCCTATTCCTGCTCTTCCCCTAATTGCTGTCCTGGCTTCCACAGGCCCCAGATACTCTATTTCTAAGCAGGCTGCTGCTACAGACAGTGGAAGGAGAGTGAGCTTGCTTCCAAGAGTACAGGAGCAACAAACATACATCTTATTCTCACGCTCCAGCACAAAGCACCCCAAAGGTTTCCAATCACCAGGAAAAGTCTTTTCACACAGTCTGCTTAGCCCTAGAGCCAGAGGCTAGATCAGGGCCACTGGGTTCCCGGGCAAGATGTCTGCTCTCTTTCCACACACAGGAGCACTGTAGAAATGGAATAGATTAAGCAGAGGATTCACTAAGTTCAGACACATCAAATATTTGCAACCCCCCTGCCCTTGCAAGAACTCTGCTGAATTGCTGCATCTGAACATAGCAACTAGAAATTCTCAGTTGAAATGCAGAAACACACATCCCCTCCCTCACCAAGTCATATCGCTTATTTTCTGCATGAAAGCTGAAGTACAACGGAGATGATAAATTTTATACTGGCCACCTAGAGCTGGGAGGTCTGCGTGCAATTATTTGGCTGTAACCTCCACCCTTGGGGACTCTGGAAGAGGGAGGCTAATTGCATAATTTTGAGCAAATTTGACATGAGAAATTGCAAGAATACTAAGTTCTTATAAGTTTAGGAAATACAGATGGCAGAAAAGAAGTGTCCAGCTCAGCTAATAATCCTTGCAAAGGCTGGTTACTGCTGTACTGATGGACATTGCAAACTCCACACACCTGATGCCCCCAGGAAACCAGACTTCCTGAATCTCATTGCTGTTTGAGTTTTATCAGATCTCATGTCCCAGTGAGCACCTGAGTCACTGCTTGTGTCACCACCAGTGACACTTGCCATGAACTATAATTTAGTAAGCATACATTAAAGCAACCCTTTTCATTCCTGCCCCTCCAAGTGGGGAAGACTTTCCCTAAGAAATGGAGACCAAAACAGCTCTTTGTAATTGAAAGTTTGAGGAAGGATTTTTAAAAGGATTAAAGTATTCTAACTTCTTTGTAGTCTGAGCTCTTCACCCCCTATGCAACCTTGCAGACTCTGAGTAAGGATTGCTTAAGTGATCCGGCCTGAGTCACAACTCCCTTTGGCCCCAGGTTCACCAAAAGACTTCCTGAAAGTCCGATGGCATTCTCGTCCAGCTGATACACCATGTTAACCTGGATTTGCTTCACCGTTGATGCACGCTGCTGGTGAACACTGCATCTCTGCTCAGGATACACTAAGAGTCGATGACTAGCAGTTAACAACCCCACACTGCTTCACTTCTTAAAGGAGCGACCCATCTGCTCCAAGTGAGACACAGCTCAGGGACACAGCACCCCACTGCCACCTCCCGCTGACCTGGCACAGCAGCCACAGCACCTTGGGGCTCCTATTGACTTAATTCCCATCAGTGCCAGGCGGGCGGGAAATGAAATACCAGCTCCTCTCCCCACCACTCCCTGTGTGTTTTATTCATAAAAACACATAAAAAATGATAGAGTTAATAATAGAGTTAAAAATCAAATCCTCTCAGATTCTGCTTTTTCTCCTTATTGTTTTTGAAGAGTTTTCTTTGCAGCGATCTTGGGGATGTCAGGTGTCATTCTCCACATAATACTCCACTTTCTTTTGATTTCTGCAGTTTGTCACTGAAATGGCTAATTTCTCAGGTCAAAAGGGGTAAAATTCTATATTCCTTTTTCATGGATTTYCTTTTCTTTGTACTTTAAGAAAATAATTTTTGGAAGGGGGATAAGTACTAATGACTATATTCTCTGGAATCTGTGATTTTTTTCCATTTTTTTCCTGGATGGCAAATATAAATACATCACTAGTAAAGGACAAGACCTAGCAACAGTTAAATAGTCCTCTTTCTCCTGAAGATAACAGGATTGCTCACATGAGACCCTTTTGAAGCAGAACATTTTTTTTTWWAAAAAAAAAATATTTCTTTTGGCTTAAAATATTTACAGTAAGATCTATCAATTTTCCAGTAACACAGCTGTTGCCTGTCTGGCTCTAAATCCAGTTTTGTTTGTATCATACTAAGACTCCCAGTGAATAGCTGCCTGCCTGACTGCAAAACCTCAGGACTGATTTACCTCAGCATTATTTCTCTCTTAATCAAGTAAATTTTTGTGTGTCCATTTCAGTTCATTTTCCTTAATTTTCATATTACAGCATTTCTTTCAGGAGGCATTCCTGCAAATGGATATTTGATAAGAGTAAGGTTTACTCACGCCTTGGTCCAAAATTTGGAAGTGATAAATCTGGCTGATGYTTCAGGTGGAAATTTTCATTTCAAGAAAAAAATCTAATTTATCAAAAATTCTTCATAGGGAAGGGCTATTTTTAAAAGATATYCTGGGTTTTGTTTGTTTGTTTTATTAAAAAAGGCCACCAAACACAGCTAAAACATACACCATTTGGACATTTCAAAGTCAAAAAGAATAGTTTGGGTCTGACATTATATCCACTTTGAAATTTTAGTTAACACACCTAAAAGGTCAAAATGCCACATACTTTCACTGACTAAATTTATTTTGATAATTATGAGCTTTCAAAAATTAAAGTTTCAAATGAAACTCAGAGATTTATAYCTACTCTCCCAGATGCAGAAAATTAAAACTTTTATAGACGTTTTCTTGCATTTCTGGAGCTGGAATCACACAGATTTTTGAGATTGAGGAAATCTGTATTTTTTCTTTGATACACTAGTAAAAGGAAGAAAAATAAGTCYATCAGCATTCCTCTTCCATCAGCAGGCAGGCTAAAACAAATTTATCCAACAAGCTGCTGACTGGATGGCAGCAGAGGGAGATCCTTGGCCACGTTGATTTTTGTATTCCTGACAATGGTTGCCCTGATGGAAATCGATGCTATACCACAGATAGAACTATCAGTGTTTTTGTATACACAAAAACCCTGAGAAATCTAGTATTGTTCCTCAGTAATCTGGACTTTAAATCAAAACAATTTTAATTGGGTTTAGATATTAAAAGTTTAGATTTGGGTTTGCAAGCTTCTGAAGCATCTTTGATTTCACTGGGAACTGAGGTAGCTGCAGAACCAGCTTCTCTTCCTAACTTAACTTCATCAATTATTTAAAATTAGATTTTAAAGTCTACAATGTGTGACCATATTTTTTAAAAAACAAAATCCAGGCTATAAAAGAAATATGCAGAGATATTCTGACCAGAGCAGAAGCTCAACAGATCAACTACCTCCTACATTAGTTTGAATAAAAACTATTTTGAACTACATTAAGTAAATAAGACGCTAGCATACATCAGGGACTATTTCATCCACTTCGACATGCTACCAGCTTCCACAGGAAACTAGTCTCTATCTCACCATTCCCCTCACAGCGACTGCGTTTCTTTGATGCAAGCAGGGAGTATAGGGATATGTGCTAACACATGCACCTGCAACACAGCAGCCTCATCTCTCTGAAGGTGCCACGTGCCCAGAAGGCTCAGTACTTGGCCCATTGAGGCTGCAACTCATTCCACGTTTCCTGGGCAAGGTTCAGATTCCCAGACGCAAGCCAATTCCTCACCCTCTTAAATGAAAGAGAGGAGCCATGAACAGTGAAGATTCTTCTGAATAGAAATCTTTCTTGGAACAAGGCACTTAGAGTTTCTATTTCCTAGAGCATGGAGCAATCCAAACATTATGAAGAAATGTTGCCTGACAGGACATCTTCAATCAAAAGGACAAGGCAACGATGCAGTCCTTCAGCGATCAGTTCCTGGCTTCGCGGAGCAACACAAACTCCAAAATTGACTCACTTGTTTCTCTGTGGTTACTCCTTTTAATATATCTCTGTAGCTGTGCATAGCTTCATAGTTCAGAAGTTCCCTTTTGCAATTTCTATATTACATATAAGCCAGCAGTCTCCTAGCAAGTTGACAGAATTGTATCTGTTATTTTCTTTGCTCCAAGTCTCTTTGCAGATCAGACTTGCCTGAGCTGTTTGTGCCCAGTGGCAATTCAGTTTCAAATCTTTCTTTAAGTTTTAATGTGAAGGATAGTCTCYACAGCCTAGAGAGAAATTTTACAGATCCTTAAGCACAGGGCTTATAGCTAATCACTTGCAGGGTTACTTAAATAAATAAATACATATATATACACCCACACATATATAGAGAGAGTATCTACATGCAGTATGAACAATTGTAGGTTTCACTAMGTTTACTTTCTAGATTACAACAGTAATTTAAAAATTCCAAACCACTGAGATACAAAAGCCTGAGGAGTGCAGTAAAAACACCTTTTTTCTCCCTGGCAATAAGGCTGGCTCCTGTATAGAGGCATCTCCCACTCTTCCCCCCTCTCTCTCTCTTACGAATATAGCTTCATTTCTGGCCTTGCTGCAAAGTGAACCATCAAAACCAAGGGTTGCCGCTGTTTTGTAAACTCTTACCACTTCAGTAAGCCAGAGCAGCACACAACTGCACCTGCAATTGCATCAGCACAATGAAATGGACAGTGAACTATAAAGACAGCACAGACTAGGGCATAGTAGTGTCAGGAATTTTTTCTAGAGTGGCTTTGCTAGAGGAGTGAACATACCAAACTATACTTTCAAAAGTTCATATATTCCAAAACAATGCA
Source organism: Rhea americana (assembly GCF_003343005.1). NCBI lineage: Eukaryota > Metazoa > Chordata > Aves > Rheiformes > Rheidae > Rhea > Rhea americana. The sequence continues at coordinate 14,340,761 of NW_028186149.1, forward strand.
TAATTCAACCACTGAAAAGGACACATCAAAATCCTAGCCAGTCTCAGAGAATATGCATCTACCACAGCCCTACAGTCTTGTTTATCATCTTTTAAATACATATTCTTTCTTCTGTTCCAGTCCATGTTTTTAAGGCCACATTTTACTGGACATGGGGTGCTATGAATGCTGCAGTGTTGATGCTGGAATTCAAACCAGAAATATCAGATAAACAGTTCAATTTTTGGATAATGTGGCAACATTGCCAAGGTGGTTTAAAAGCATCTCACCTTCCTATCCATCCTCGCCTCTGAAAAGATAGCAAAGTAGTTTTATCTGGATWATAAAGTAAGAATTTTCACCTAAAGACAAATCTGCAATGAGCATCTCCTACATTGTAGGGCACTGGCATGCCTAGAAGGTTTTTTTCTTTTTTTATTTCAGGCTTCCCCATGTCTTCATTAAAAGGTTTTCCCAATGGATGGGAGTCCAATTCCCCCTCCCCCCCCCCCCCCCCCCCTTTCAGGCTTCCCCATGTCTTCATTAAAAGGTTTTCCCAATGGATGGGAGTCCAATTCCCCCTCTCCCCCCCCAAAAAAAAAGCGTATGTTGTTCTCAGTTCCAAATAGAGAACTTTTCTTTTTTTCCCTCTTTCRTCCTGTTCCTTTTGTGTGATTCTGCAATCGTTGTCAAAACGTCTTCTGCGCCCTCCACACATTTGCACTCAGTACCCTGTGGAACGCAGACTGCAGAGCACTAACAGAAGGYAGGAATCAGTGCTGGCCAAACAGTGTCTTTAGAGTAAATATTATGGAATTTTTCATCAAATAGTATTTGCTGGAACAGATCTAGATTAAATCTATTTGGCTGATGCTATTCTTTCCCTGCTATTTCATTCAATTCATCAGATGATCTTTTTGATTGCCTATTTTCAGGTTCTTCTAAACTTTCAATTATTGTAAGTTTGGTATTGGTGTATTTGGGAGGGTGTCAAGAGGATGGGGCCAGATTCTTCTCAGTGGTGCCCATCAACAGGATGAGAAGCAGTGGGCACAAACTGAAACACAGGCTGTTCCATCTGAATATGAGGGAAAACTTCTTTACTGTAAGGGTGACGCAGCACCGGAGCAGGTTGCCCAGAGAGGCTGTGGAGTCTCCACCCTTGGCGATATTCAAAAGCTACCCGGACACAATCCTGAGCAATGCGCTCTAGGGGACCCTGCTTGAGCAGGAGTTTGGATTAGATGATCTCCAGAGGTCTTTTCCAACCTCAACCATTCTGTGATTCTCTCCTTTCTGCTACTAAATAGCCACTTCACCGAGCCATTATATTTCATTTCGCCTTAGCACTGGAATTACCTTTGATATAAACAAAGAGTGCCACTGGTTAGAGACTGTCCTTTAACCATTATTCGTTATTCTGCAAATGTTAGACAAGATCTTCCTCCTCTGCAATCTGCATGCATCAATAGTATTTTCTGTATTAAGCACCAACTGCTAATATATTGAGTTTTCAGACAGTAGGAAATCCTGGTACAGTCTTTTATTCTAAATGTAGCCCGCCTATCATTCACAGAACGATCAGCTCCCATATTTGTATGTTGCTCTTTTAAACTGTACTACTTTATGCCGTATTCCTCCATAAATAGCATGGTTTACAAGAACATGGTTTCAGAAAATTCTGAAGCAGCTTTATCTTCTATTCTCCAGTCACTTACATTACTTAGTTTATTTCCAGTTATTTCAAGCTTATTTTAGCCAGCAGCATTGACTGTTGCTATGTTTTTGTATCCCTTAAGTTTGTTTCCATTTGTATTGGTCTTATTTCAGTTATTTGACATGTTTTTACTTGCTTTGTCTATACTTAAACTCTTTATTGCATCACTTTGGTATCATTTGGACTCAAATAATCTGATCACATACCTGGAATACTTCCAGACTTTTAAAACAATATTATGAGAGATTACACTTAGAGTTAGATGGCAGTCTAACTCTTAGCTAGCCTCATTTTCCTAATGCACAGCTGTAAGACTTTTCAAGAATGTTACATAATTTTTCCATGGCAGCAACAATTATCTCTTCATCTGAAAATTATTCTGTATCCTATTATTCCTTATGAAGTGCAGATGGTCAAAATTTTAGGAAAAGAGTCTTTGTAAAGTATAATGAGAAGACAGCATTTTGTATCATGGTTGAAGCTGCGACCATGTCTAACATGCTGCAGGTGACCCTGCTGAGCAGGGAGGTTGGACTAGATGATCTCCAGAGGTCCCTTCCAACCTTACTGATTCTATGATTCTAAGCTGCTKGTGGCACTTGGGACTTGGGTTGCTTTTCCAGCCTTGTCTGGAGACCCCAAAGCTAGATCCATTCTCAGCCTCAGTCACTTCCTCTAGTTCCAGTGCTCACTCTAGAGTTCTGCGTCCAAATTCTTATGGTGTAGGCCATTTTCCCACCAAGAGAGAAGCAAACAGATGTACACTGGTGATCAGCGTCCACGCAACATGTACATACCTCCTACTAATGCTTTGAAAAAGGTTGGACAGAAATAGGAAATTAGGATGTGGAAGTTGATAGCGTTGGTAAATTCTTGTTCCCATGACCACTTCTAGTGCAGCCAATGAAATAACTTACATAAATGGTCACCATCACAATTAAAGATTATACAATCTGAGTTCTAAAAATAGCAACCAAACTTACACAGAAATAGTACTATTTTTCATGTCTCCAGCCAGACAGTCCAGCCTTCAAGTTTTCAGGCCAAATTGCTTTCCAAACACAGACTATCTGAAAATAATGCTGAGTCTCTGCTTTAATCTTTCACCAATACAATCCAATCTTTTTTAATTTTGTTTTTTTTCTTTCAAAATTCCTGAACCTTCCGTTCAGCTAAGAGGCACTTTGATCTTACAGTTGCTAAACTTTAAGATATATTGGACAGAAAAAAAAATTGTTCAAACTAACTAACAGTATCATGTGTTAGTTTCTAATGTTTCAACATAGTATTTTACCCAAAAGATTCAAGCTATTAATGCTCAGTAACCTTTACCACTTTCCTATCCCTATCCCATTTGCAATCAATTACACTGGATAAATGGTGTTAGTATCTAATGCACTGAGACTTCATCAAATAATTGTTCTTTTTCCCATGTATTAAGAAATTTCTAAACTGTAATGATGCTTCACTTCTCACTTAATAAGTACTTGAATTACATGGTGCAGGACTTCTGCACTATGAGAGAGCAAACATTTTCTATTTTCGTGTTCCTTTTTAAACATTCTTTCCTTAACACTTGAAAATAATGCCTTTATAAACTGCTAGATTCCTTTGGAAAAGCCACCCTGGGTTTGGTTTTATGAAGTCATTATTATCTTGTTTTTATTAATTCAGTATTTTTAATATTTCAGTCAGTTTTCCTGGTACTGTAGGTAAACATAAAAGTCCAGAACCACCTCAGCACTTTTTCTAAGATTGGTATAATCAGTTTACCAGTCTTCAAGCTGCTTATGTCTTGATAGACTGCAACAGAAATATTTATATCATGATCATCAGGTTAGCTGATTTCATTCTTAGTTGTGCCAGAATTCAAGGATTGATTTATAGCAGCTGTTTCTGGTAATTTGTTGTACATTGTATTTATTATGCATGTTCTTTAGAAATCTTGGTTTAATTAAGCTTTATTTTTACTAGGAAAAAATAAATGAAAAGAAAGCAGCACTACAATATTTTTAATTTTGGTAATTGCCCTTCCTCCAGCTGGCACTCATTCTCCCAAAAAGCCTCGAAGATTTGTGTTTTGTAGTTGCTTTTCAAATATCTTTTATTACCTCCTGAATTCCAGTGTTACTTATCAGACATCTTATAGGTCATTTTTAATATCCTTGATTCCCAGTATCCATGTAGTCCAAGTAAAGCCTGCATCATCACCATTTAGCCACACTTAAAGAGGAATAAAAGAGAAGTTTCACTTTTGAAAATGCAGGTTAAGATCTTTTCATCATCCTATCTTTCTTCTTGCTTAACTTTCGATTTACCAATACAGAATCACTCAGACTGGAGAGCATAAGGGCGCACATTTCAACAGAGACAACATCTGGGTCATATTGCACAAAATACAACTCAGCAAGACTTGCATACAGGATCTCCCATCTCTGCCAGACCAGGAAGGCTGAAAATGAGTACATTAGCATTGACAATTTACTCATAACATTCATGTTGTGAATCATCTTATATGTATTTTATAATCCTACCTTTTTAATTACATCTTTCCTGTTCTGTACACAGTCTGTTCTGCACACTAGCACACACAGAGAACTCATTTTGGTAAAAAAAATAAAAAATAATAAATAAAAAAAAAATCACAACTTGTCTCTTTCAGAAGATTTTCCCCCTCGTTCCTGCATTTAAGTACTTTCTTAGCAGGGATTGAAACTATGTCGATTACAAGTTGCTGTACAGAATCTAAATCCCACAAATAGCAACTTCCTTTCTAATTAAATATTTATTTAGTGGTAAAGTTCATGTATGGAGCGTTTATAACATCTTATAATTTACTAAGTAGTATGCTTTCTATCAGATTTTATAGGGAAGATCTACATTACCAGATAAAAAGGTATTTCTCTTTTTACTAGTGAAAATCTCAATGGAAATCCCTCTATTAAAAAAAAAAAAAATCCTCATAAACATTATCAAAGAATCATACCAAATAAGGCTTGCAAGGATCTTTTATTTAAATAAGTAGCAAATTATTTATACTTTTACAAGAGTCTGTCCTATTTTAGTAAGTATTTGGCAAAGTTATTTGATTAAGAGAGCAACCTGACCCTCATTTAACATACTTATTTGCCAAGGCTAAATCTCCCATCATTTTAGTTCAAATAGACAAATAATTTGGGGGTATCTTTCTGTTAAATAATACTTGCTCATAACTTAGTTAAAACTGGATTTACTGAGGTAGAAGACTAGGGATCTTTGAAAAACTTAGTATTTAATATAGGCATCTTAAAGCTGAAAACCCCAAGAACTCTGAGATGTGCTAAATGGAGAACAGCATGGTCACTTTTTTTTGGTTACCAGTTGCATCTTTCAATTCCCTGCCAATGCTTATTTTAAAGGGCAGAGATATTTTTTGATCTCTGAAAGTTTTTTAGAAGCTGTAATTTCTGTTCTCTACTCAGACATCCAAGAGCACCTCAAACTCTCCTTCCTCATGGCGTGCTGCCTAATGCAGTGTCACAAAGCAAGCTGTACCTACCAAAACCAAAGGAGAGCTTGGCGCTAGTGCTAGAGAGGCTCAAGCACAATCCTGTACCCTGCAGTTGCTTCTGTGTTGCCTTCTGGAATTTACAAACAAGCAAAACGATGAGTACCTGAGCACACGCTGCTCTTCAGAGACAGCAGCAGCTCTGTGCAGGGTTTCCAGATTGACTCCAGCTCTCCTACAGCACAGGACCACTGTGCTCTCTGATATTACAACACACCATCCTAGCCATTAACATTCAGTTTGACTTTTGGGGAGGAATTTTTATTGATTTCTTTAAAGCATTTTTCTATGATAAGAATGGAAACTCATTCCTTGCACACAGAAAGATACTAGTTTCAGTGGGAATACTAGTTGTACAAGAAATGCAGAATTAGCCTTAGGGTTGATTTTTGGGCTGGACAGATTGTTCCAGCTAAGCTTTTGGAGAGTATAATTTCAATTTGGCCCTGACTGTATAAGAGCTGTGACTGATCAATGAACCCATGGAAGAAGGCCCTGGGGACACAGGCAGAGCAATGTGCTTGTGAAGCAAAGGAAGAGTGTATGGAGTGGCTGACTACAGCTGCTGCAAAGAAAGCTGAACTTATCTCAGAGCAAAGGGGACCAGAGCACAGCCTCTGTTCTGGGTAAACAGCTACAGCAGAGGAGTAGATCAGCCAACTGTATCAGTTAGATGAATCAACTGGTTTTATCAGTTGAGTGGATTACTCAGTTATCTCAGCTGAGCAACTCAACCAACTGTGTAACCATTCATCTCCAACTTAATCAAAGGAGTGCAAATGTCTTCCTAGGTTCATCAGACCAGCTAATAAGACCAGGCCAATTTAATGGTTGGTTCACCTTGTGAACACAGTTTTGTCAAGGAAAGCAGCTACAGCACAATTCACATGGACAAGCTGTAGCCTTATCAAGATCCTGTTGTGACAGATTGGAGCTGCTCTGCAATCATTTATGAATGTTTACACAGCTACTAGGCTATTTATTGTATAAACAGATGAGGGGAGGGCAGGGTATGGACTTCACTGCAAACACTTGAGTGCTGATAAGATACAATTACAGCTGATGGTCCATGCACATCAGGGATTAGAAGGATTAGAGTAACTTGGAATGGACTTTCTCAAGGAGGAAAAAAGAAAAGAAAAGAGTATTTGGAAGGAAAGAGAAGGAGCAGACTGACACATCACCCTGTTGGGAGGTCTACAGAAGTTAGGTTCGTCTAACATACCACAGGAGATTTGCAAACCTTCAGGTAAACAACTGTGTGTGTAGACTTCGGTCCTCTCTACGTTCCATGTGCTTTTCTCCTCTTGATGAGTTTATTCTCTGATATTAAGAAAGATGTTTTACCACTGTCCATTACAACTTCCAGAAAGATTAATAATATCTTCAGGATTCATCCAGGTTACAACCACCAGGCCCTTGTAAGGATACACTGAGAATTTCATCTCCAGGGAGGTAAAGGAACTAGCTCTAAAAAGCTGAACTGGGAACCAAGCAGCAATTAATTCCTTATTTGTGGCTTTTTGTGGTTTTTGTGGACATATTATAATCAGATCAGAATACATCTATGACCTCAAAGCACATTAGGAGGCCTCTGGAGATCTGAAGCTCTTCTGTATGTTAATATCTTGCATGAATTCCATACCACATGCTCTTCATAGTTGCAACAAATGCCAGGACAATGTTTTATTCACTGTTTTTGATTAAGTTGGACTCTTAAAATGGTAAACCAATAGCTGTGCAGAGCTGTGCTGCTTCTTCTCCTGCAAGACCTGAGAACTGTATAGACTGGCTTTTGGGCAGTGGTTTTTGGTTTTGTGACTGTTTTATGCTGACCTACACACAGGCTGCTGTCAAAAGAGCAGGCTTTAAGTCCTCCTCTTTCTTTACCAGAAGCAATGACAGTGCAACCACCTGAGTCATACTGGAGAGCTGATCTGGCTGAAAATAAACCTTCCCTTCACTTGTGCCCCAGAAGTTTAGTTTGCACATGTCCTCTGGTCTGGTTTGCGAGAAACTCATGTACATGAAGCCTAGTGCTGCCAAAATGGCAAGAACAGGTACAAGGGCAGATTTGCCCCACTCGCAGCAGGTCAGTCTTTTGTCCGACAAAAGCGGCAACATCACCATAGCCTGAGTTCCACAGGACTGGTCCAGAGGCTGTGCTGGTTTCAGCAACTGATCACCTCCAACTGGTGAGGACAGAGGATCTGCTTTTGATTATGACATCTTGCTCATGAGAAAAGCAAGCTCACTATGTACAAGCGTCCATTTTATCATGTATCAACTCCTGAAATAGGAGACGAGACATGAAATGCAAAGTTCCCCATGGCCGCACGGGTCTAATCCAGAACGTATTAGCAATTGCTCTACAAAGGACTCTGCCAGAAAGGAAGGAAGTTGGTTTAGCTGAGACTTCTCCCCAATAACACAGAGCTTTGCTCATCAGATGGAGAAAGCAAATTCAAAACCATAATGGCAATTCGCTGCCTCCACTGAAATAGGCTATATGCATCTTGTTACTCAAGTTTGGGGTCTAGGAAACCCTTTTGTAGTTCCAGTTCTTTCTGGACAGCCTGCTAATTGCTGTGATGAACAGTGTATTTATCAGAACATTACTCCAAACTGTTGTTGTCATCTGTAAATATTTGCACATGTTCCCATAACTCTGAATGAGCAAATTTCTGACAACCAAAGTAAATCAAGTCATTTAAGGAAAAAAAAAAAAAAAAAAAAAAAACAGCCACACAAACACACTCTTAAATCAAACAAAACAGCTGAAGAAAATGCAATTTCCCATCCTCCTCTGCTAGAGGCTTGAAAGGAAAATATGTTTGTTCCTGAAAATAAGCTCCTATTGCATTTAGTAAAGCTTTCCACTCTTAATGCAGAAAAAGCATGCAAAGTGGTTTTAAAGAGACTAAATTGTCAGTAGGCACCTTCAGCACTGGGGAGAAATGTCTTATAAGATCAGCAGCATATGGAAGGAAAGTAAGAGTCCTAGAGCAAGTGGATTTTGCAGCTAGCCAGCAGGAAAAGGGCTCAGTTCCTGCAAGAAGGATGGGCTTGCTGCCGCTCCTCTGTGCCCCCAGCCTCCTTACGTGCAGCATCCTCAGAACAATCTCAAAAGGTTTAAAGGAGAGGTATCATGACTGAAGACTGACCACATCCTTCTAATAACAATTTCATGAGCAGCTGGTTACAGGTATCTTATGGTGCACAGATTCCCATTTCATAAGTCTGAAATAATCTCATACAGATACCAAAAAAACCAAAAAAAAAAACCAAACAAAAAAAAACAAACTACTAAAACATAAAGCACCATGTTGTATGAAGCAAATGCCAAGGGTGAAATAGAGCACCAGACTGGTCCCCTTTTTCCTACCTTGATCAAAAAGTAAAAAATAGTCACAGTCCACTGCGATGTGCTAAAGATAGTATCAATTTAAGAAAGCTTATGATTCTCCAAATTCATTTTCAACTATCTACAGACAGCCTGAACAAAAGCTTTTCCTKATACTTCTCCCATATTTTTAAATTATGTTTACATATACATGTATACATACAGATATATATTTAGTATTAAACCAATACATGAAGACACTAAAGTATTGCTCCTGTGATTGGTGGTATGTTGCACAGTTATAGGTTACTTTTTGTGGGAGAATCATTTAAAAAACTGCTAAAAAGATACTGCTGGAAGAGCACAAATTTGTAAAGAATTTTAAGTTTACTTGTATAGCATACAGTGTCTGTCTTGACCCAAAATACTTGCACAGGAGAGCTAGTAGGGAATAGGTAAGGGAATAGGAATAGGATATACCCACAAAGAGAAACACTTGCTCTCTGACATTAATGGGAGTTACACATCTGTACTGAGAAGAGGTTATATTAATTCTATTACACAGAGAGATGAATTCAGCTGTGGCACTCTAAAGAGGGGAAGTCTATAAAGTAATTGTAAGCCACTTGCTAATATTCCTATTCTTTTGAACTACAGTGGTCCACAGGCTGGGCAAGCTTTACTACAGTAGAAAAATCAGTTTTATTTTAATGTCACAGAATTCCTTTGGACTGTTTTCAGACTCCAGTTTTCATTTGCCTTTCACAGTTCAGTCCTGCAGATTTTTAAGGACTGCACTGTATACTGCTGCTTACAAGGAAGATTTTATAGGTTCTACAAAACTCATGAGCTGTGCTATACAGTTTTAGCACCATCTACAGCACATTATTTATGTACATCCACAGGTGAATAGGACATGATTTATCACCTGATCCAGTTGCCACTGAAGTCAGCCAGAACACTTCCACTGACTTGATAGAGCTTTGCACATGGCAATTAAAAGAGGTTTTCAATAAAGAGAAATGTTGCACTCTGTCAGTTCTCATTAGCATTAGCAACTTTAAACTAYGAACCCATTAACATTCAGGAGATCTCAGTACAGCCAAGGGGAGTGGAGGATATGCCATCCCACTGGACAGATCCCTGCATTCAGACCTTGATTCTCCTTTTTGAAGATAAATTTGCTTCCTTTGAAATGAAGGGAGAAAGTCTCCTTTACTTTTAAGTTTTTCTAGATACAGTCCACTGGTTTCATATTGTCACAATTCAAACATGTGTGGATAACAAGCATCTCTCTTCCAAGAAAAGTTCAAAATCAATTTTCGGCAAATACCAGCTTCCCCAAGAGAGCTGCCCTGCATGCACAACAGAGACGGTCTCTGCCCCATGGAGCTCTGCAGTAGCCGGGAGGGGGTGAGAAACCTAGGGGGGCATGGAGAGAGGCAAGAAATCTTGTCCATTAGGCTTAAAAGTCACCATAGCCAATTCTGAGAGCACACAGGCACTGTACTTAACATGCATGCAAGTTTTGCTTATAAATAAGGTTTCAATGAGCATCCAGACCTTCTTCTACCCAGATAAGTATAAATAAAGATACAATGCAACTTCCCAGGACAATGCTGAATAAAGAAGGGAACAGTAACATGTGATAGGAACCCACTTCTGAGCTCTATGCAAATTCCACAGGGAACTGAGGACATTCAGCAAATATCACTGTCAAGCCATTGAGAAATCTCTCTTCTTGTTCACTTAGTGTTAAACTTCTAGCATGATTCAGTATCCAGAACACGCGTCTCAGAGCTACACRATTATTTACACAAAATTCATACTTTCCTGCAAATTCCACATGTTTGCATATGTTACATACAACTCCTCAATGTCAGCTGTACCCTTGAGACCCAGGCAGCATTAAGCTGGCTCATAAAGAGGCATTCCCAGTGCCAGCAAGCTAATTACAATAAACTGCTGATGAAATGCCTCCACATACGAAGGAAACATGCTGTGGCAAGAGCTAAGGAAAAGGAACATCAGGAAGGTAACTCCATATTTCATGTTTCCAGGCCTCATGTTCAGTTAGAACTTTTTTTCTTAAACAAATTCCTTCTGAGATACTTTAGAGTTCAAATTTTTCACTTTTAAAAAAAGACTAGTTTTTCAAAGTTTTAGGATACAACTAGAGGTGTTCACATAGTACTCTGGGCATGTATCCCACCAAATTAAAAATTACAGCATGAACACATCCACCTCAGCTCACACCCTCCAAGAGGCAACACTGAGAACTGAAACGATGGTCTTTGCAGTACACCCAGAAAACTAACAAATCCAGAATCTGGCAGACTCTTGGAGTAGCATGTTCCCAAAGAGCAAGTCTCACACAGAGTACAAGAAGGCCCCACTGGCAGCCCCCTCCTCTTTATTTGGGGGAACTCTAGCTCAGACACCTCAGCGGATCTCAACAGCAGCCTACCACAGGGTAAGCAGTACTTTCCCTGACAACTGTGTCCCAAACCGTTTAAGGTTTCATATCATAAAACTGAATATAACCGTACCATAAGTTACAGTAATTGCAAGTTATTGTAACCACATATGCAACTATATTATAAACTACTAAAAGCATTTGTTATAAATAATCCACTTCCAGTGCTTTGCACACTAGCTTAAGATGCTTGTACTGCCACTCTGTTCAAGTAAGCGGGCTGCACCACCCCGCGCTAGCGTTAGCTGCCAGGTGCCTCGCAGAGCTGTGCCCGGTTGAACCGCTTTCAGGAGCTGGAGCCCAGCACAGCGCAGGCCTGGACTGCGGCAGTTAAGTTCATACCGTAAGAAAAAGGTTCTGCTCATTTTCACTGGCATCTTGAGGTGGGGAAACTAAACACTTAAGGCCTCAATACACTACTATGGCATCCAGAATCACCCTGAGATCTAACTCCAGGACCAATCCATAACATTTGCTTCAGAGCCAATAGCCCTGCTCACGCTGACAGGCACTAACACATTTTGCTGACACTTCTCCTGCCCACAGCCTTCGTTCAGCAGCACCAGGACCTCTCCCCAAAAGACTTCAACTGTTTTATAAATGCTAATTATTCTTCAATAGTAAGGAACAACTATGACCTCCTATTACTGAAAGCCAAAATAGGAGCAGAAGATCAGAGGCTTTTAACAATTTGCTGTAATACTACTGCCATGTACAGCTATACTAGATTGACAATACTGGTTTGTGAGCAGAGCTTGAAAGACAGCTCTGCTTCCCTGACCTACCACACACTAATCCCTGCCAACACCACAGCCAGATTGCTGGTAATGTGCATGTCCCAGAGCGCTTGACTAGAAAAATACTGACAGCTATAAATATTTGTTAATCTCAGTGGGGTCCATATATTTATATCTGGCTCCTGCCTYTCAGAGTTTTCAAGGTCTTTGATTCCAGAAGAAAGGATACATGTTTATTGGAAGTTACTCAAGAGCAGAGCTAGTAATAGCTGGCCAAAGTTAATTAGCTTATTCTTTTTTTTTTCCTAAATGTGTCCTTTTGCAGAATAAATCACTTTGTTCTTTCTTCAATTATAGTTATCTTTTGTGTATACATACTTCAAATCATTTAAGAAACAGGACTGATGCCTCATATCATAAGGGATTTCTGTATTATTATTTTTCCATAGTAAAAACCCAGGAATGTTAAATAATCAGTTATAGGTTACCCAAAGAGTCAGATGGCACACGTGGGAATAAAACTGAAGTATTCCAAATCACAGAGCTGTTGCTTTCCTCAGACTTTTGAGATTGTTCTTTCCACCATGAAGATCTGACCTATTCAGAAAAACTGAATTTGCCTTTCAGAGTCTAAAGAAAATGCACAGCCCTTCTGAGTTAATCATACAGAAGTTTATATTTTTAATTTCTTAGTGCATCACTATCTCTACCTTTCTTAATCTAGACTTGCATTCCTGAAGCAATACTGAAACGTAAAAATTTGTGCCTTCGCTCCATTCTGTCTGTTGTTTGTATGTTCTCCTTCAGTTTTTCCATTCACCACACTTATTTTAGCACTCAACATTTCAAAGAAGCCAGGAAAGATTACTGTTCTTGGTATCTGGAAAAAATTTCTTCAGACAAGCCCCTGGCAGTCTGTTCAGTCTCAGCTTTCCCTCTATTAGCATCCAGAGCCAGAAGGGCACCCTACTGTGTCACCCAACTGGCAGACTCTTGGAGTAGCATGATGAGAGCTCTGCAAATTGTTTGCCTTCTTTCTGTAGTTGAGTCACTTTTTCTTAGGAATAAACCAGGTAGTTTCCTTCAGAACCAGATGTTTTTAAGTAGCCACTTACTAGTAAGTTTTATGCTACAGCAAAGAAACAGCTCCACTTGTACTCTTCTCTGGCTTCCTGACCCTCAAAATATGGTGGCAGTTTTAAAAATAGATGCTATATATACACACATTGGACCGGTATGGCTGGTCTGCAAGTTTGTTAGTGTGAAGTAATCGTGATATAAAGGTCAGGAATGTAACAATGACTAAAATATGTAGAACAAAATTATAGCCTTTCCTAAGCACTTAAGAGCCTCTATTTTGCGGATGTATTTTGACAGCCTTCTATTAATGGCAGTTCTACCAGCAGAGAACTTAACCCAAGTAGTCTATTAGGCAGTGGAGAAATTACCTCCTCCCTCAAACTAGCAATTCCAAGCAACAGTTTGTGCAGATTAGACTTAATAAATGGGCCAGGTTGGAGCAGGAATTGTCTATTTTATTTTCCTCATTACTGAATAGGGCAGATCTTCATGAGCAATACAAGGACAGAAGAATATTTTGCTACTATAAGACCATCTAAGCATAAATCGATCCCTACAAACACAAAGTTGACCATTGTTAATGAAAATTTTAGGAAAGAATATGTGAGGAGATGATAACAGCCTTCACTTATTTATGAAACATCAGAAAACTGCATTCAGGCTGAACAAAGTAGCAATTAAATAGCTCTACATTTAGGAGAAAGACAACAGAAGCCACTGCCCAAGACATAGGCTGATATATGGCAAGGCTTGGACTATTTGAATCTGAAGTATTTGGCTTCAGCAGTTTCCTTGGAGACCGAGTGCAAACACGCGGTCTGGGGCACTGACTGGTTGCAGCTGTGTGCGCCTGTGTCCGTGAAAGGAACCAGAGCGCAAGGAGGAAGCCAGCAGCCAGCGAGAGTAGTGGCACGTGGAGCCAGAGGGGAGCCAAGAGAGAGGGCTCGGGGCACAGCACTCGCTGAAAAAGCAGACTTGGAGTTCTGAAGAAGGAAACTGTCTTTTGCTTATTTGCAGTGTTCGAGGAAAAAGGACATTGTGTACTTTTTCTTGGGCAAATAGAGTGAGTTGCATTTCTGCCAAGGAAACACACACTCCTGCCAGTGTCTGCTAACAGACCAAGCACTGACCAGTCCCTTAGGCAGGGAGAGGAGCAAGCAAGCTAAACGGTTCTGTCACTAGCTGAGCAAAGACAGGGATGCCATTTGTGAATATCACTTTTTTATTTTTTTTTTCCGCTAGAGGCAGAAAAAACCCTATGTACTTAATTAACTGAGTACCTCAAGTATAGGGGCTAATAAGATTTTTTTTTCCTGCAAACTGAAATCACATTTCATTCTAAGTGGTTAATGTGCTTCAATCAGCTATTTATTTTCTCTTTAATTTGTTCCTGACTACTTTGTTTGCAGTGAAGTATTTGTGTCTTTTCATTACTTATTTTTTTAAACATAAGACACAAACCAAAAACTTTTTCCACCCTTACTAGCAAAACTGCCCAGTTTTCTATTTCTCTTATACTAACATGGTATCTGGAGATGTGTCAGCTCTTTCCTCTCATTATGTTAGCCTGTAAACAGTCAAGAAATCTGTCACCCCAGACGGTGTCAGCAAGCTCATACTGGCATATCAACATGACTGACTACCAGTTCCTACCTAACACGCACCATTTCCTAGCTTTGCTTATGGTTTAACATCCTCAATAATACAAATGACTACGGACAATTAACAGGTTGCCAGTCAATTTTCATAACAAGACATTATTTGCTCAAGGAGGATATAAATGAATAAAGGAACAAATTAGTAACTCAAACTGAGTTTATATATTAAATTGTGTGCTATCTAGGAGATGTGGCTTTGGAAATAGTGTCATGAACTGCTCCCACATCAAAAAACTGCTTTGAAAGAGGAGCAGGATAGCTTCATGATAAAAACTGCTGAGCAGAAATGGCACCTGGCTTTACTTTCTGCTGTGTAAGAGGAAGAAAAAAAAATGACTGTGATTCAGAGTCTGTTTTAAGTCTATGTTGGCAACTATTACGATTTTATCACAGCTCTTGAATTCTGTCCTGGAGATTGCACTTCATTTGAAATCTCGTATTTCATTAGAAAAACTTAAGTATGTAGCCATCCTTCCAGAGCAACCTTGGTTAATACTACGAGATCAGAAATCCACGCCAACTTTAAGCCAGCTACCATGGGTAACCATCTCTTTCCTAGCGTACACTTTGGCATAAGCCTCAAAATCTACTAGAGAAGCAGGTTAAGCAGGTAGGTTGGACACACTAAGCCTATGTTGAAAACATACTGCTGTCTAGATGTATGCTTTCAAAGCCCTGCACCACAGAGCTTCAACAACCTTAACTACATGAATCTTTAACTTAATCATGTCATTTTTAATAGCTGTTACTGGAAGGTCTGAAATGTAGTGTTAACCATATGCCATATCCAACAAGGCATCAGAGCAAAGAGTAAAGTAATATGATGGGAAGAAAAAAGACAGATCAGCAGAAAATACAGCTGGAAATGGGAGGAAATAAACCAACTTAAGAGTAGGAAAAGATGAGGGAAGCACCAAAAGACGAACAAGAGAGAATTAATAACATCTTTTTAGTGATACGACAACAGCTCACAAACAATTCAAAAAAACTTCCCTTCTCAAATTATTTTGGCTAATTCAGTTCCATCAGGCCTCAGAGACAGTGTTCTGGGTGCTGTTTTTGGCTAATTCACCAACCTAGAAAATGACAGCTGTTCCCTGGGGCTGCAGCGAAGAACACATTCTGAATCCCCTGAAGACACCAGAATTTGCTTTCCTGTCAAGTTAAAAACCTTTGATCCTTCCATCCAAACACAGGGGGAGGAGGAGATGGATCAGAAAGTGCACAGGCTATGGCATCTCCTCGTATATACAAGTGCCCACCAAAGGAAACAAGTAGTGTACTTCGCAGTGCTCTCTAGGATCCTCAGATCTATGATCTACTGGGATCTTGTTTACTTTCTAAAGTAGAGTAAACTTCATAGTCAACAGGAATAGTATAAAGATTCAGACATCACTGCTTTAGATACTAACACCCTATTATGCTACTGAATAATAATACTTTGCAAAGCCTAGTGCTAAGAGCAAACTGCTTTAAAAAGAAAAAAGAAAAAGAAAAAAGTACTCTTTCCCAACAGCATTTGATTAAGCGTTTCTCAGGGACACCACAATGAGAAGCTGCTGTTAATGCCTTGCTGTATCTTAACTGATCTGAGCTGCCTTGTCCAAGGCTAGGTAATATGGTCCACTAGTCCTTGAGATAACAGTGACGGTACTGCTGAAAACACTCTTATCTTATTTGTGCTAGCACACTAGAGACAAACGCTCAGTACATAACCTTGATTTTTATAAACCAACATGCAAAAGAATCTTGCAAATTCCAATTAGACTATCACATGCAAACCCTCTAATATAAATTGTAAAGTAGACTCCTGAGAAAAAGCTCAATGGCTCAGAATCAATAAGCCACAGTACACTAATTAATAAAACAAAACTATGTTGAAATTCTTGCATCCCCTAATGGTTTCCCAGCTCTCATTTTCAGCTGCAAACATCCAAATAAATAATCTTTGAGTTTCTCCTACCCCCAGAGGAAGCAATATGTAGAGGCTTCCAATAGTTTTTTGAATTCCTTTGACACATCCCTAATTGAGTAATTTGGCACTCTCCCTGCCAAAGAATGAGTATTTTACCCTGTGGTTGTTCTGAAAAATGTGATATGATGTACTAGACATTTTATCAGCATTACATATATGACATTTTTTTTTTTTATGGACTTGATAGTGATTCTGTCCCTGGCTGAATGGCTTAGGTTAGCAATAATTTCTGCAAGGATACATCAGATAGAGGTACTGAGCACAGAAACACAATGCTGAAATATTACTGGTATCCAGTCTGCTGAAACTGTGGCCTTGGAGAAAGAACATACCAAACTGCTCTACCAGAGAGGGCATTTGCACCGAGTCAGGGAATGACACAAACTGTGACCATGACAGAGAGGCCTGGCAAGAGGTTCTGTCAAGCAGGTTAGTTACAGCAGGCCTCTATATAGATCAACATAGAGGCTAGCTGTCTGCCTGAAGCAGCAGCATTTCTTGCCTCATTCTATGTTTTCCCTGTAGTGTTCTTATTCTTAGTAACAGGCACATGATTTAGTCAAGGTTGGATCAGCAGCAGCCAATCTGTTCATTACC
>NW_028186149.1:14357903-14362182 GCF_003343005.1 Rhea americana
AAAAAAAAAAAAAAAAAAAGAGCCACACATAATAAACTAAACTCAACTGCCGGGATGAATCAGAGCAAAAGAAAGGAAGTTGCAGCATAAGTTATATCAAAAGAGAAGAGTGCAGGTCCTTGCTTGAAGGAAAGGGACTAACAGTGCCTGCCATTCAAACAGGGAGGCTACAAAAAAATAAAAGTAATGTTCACAGCAACAAACGAAAATTGAAGAGGTCAGTTGGGGTGGGGGCGGAAGAAAGGCAGGGGAACATTCTTTAACTTTAAACACAGTATTTCTTTTCCAGATTGGTTAGATTGAGATGTAGCTCAAAACATTGTCTCTCCATTAATCCTAACCATAAATTACACTCCAGCACTAACTCTTAACACAACCCTACCCCTAAGTGAATGTCCAAAACCCTCAGCCATAACCCAGAGGAAAAACTTGTCAGGGAAGTACTCAAGGTTAGGCCAAACACTTCCCTTGGCAGCCCTTTTGTAGCACAGCTCCTCTTGAAACTCAATGGATTTCCTATCTACTACAATTTTATACTAAGTTCAAGCTTAGAATTAACCTTTAACCTCACCCTAGTGGTAGCCTTGTTCCTCTGAGTCTCAGCTAAATGTCTGGGGCTATGGACTGGCCCACAGCTAGAGTCTGTGTTAGGAACAGGGTTAGGAAAACAAAAAGCATTTGCCCCTTCCAGCTTGTTCCTCCAGCTCATGACTGGGGGTAGGTGGTTAAAAGCTCAGCCTGCTGCCAGGGTTAAGGTTCAGGTCAGTGTTTGTCTGTTTTATATCTCTGTTAACTAACGCCAAGTCTAATACTCGGCATGGCTTGAGTCTTTTTCCCATGTCGGCCAGTCATGGCCTAGCAGAACAAATTATCAGGGGCAAAGTCCTTGTGCAGCCCACTCCTTGCTCTGGGGCCACTTTCCATTGCCACTCCTCCTGGAGCTTTCAGCTTCTTCAAAAATCTTCTTAACCTAGCTGTAACCCTAGGCTTGGTCTTAGCTACAGTCTCTAAGATCACAGGAGCTCTACGAAAGCTGATTCTTAATACTCTTTCACTTCTTAGTTAGTCTTGTCAAACTCAAATTAGTCCCCTGCTGTTAGCATGTAGTCCTTGCTAATCTTGAGTCAGCTTTAACAACTCTAGGAGCTACCCTGGCCCCAAACATGGATTCTGTTTCCCTGTCTTGACTACCTGGCAAGGAAATGAAAAATCAGAACCTCAGTTTGTTCACCATGATAGATCAGCTGGTAGTCTGCTAGCATTACAAGCTGTAGGAACTGTACTAAAAACTATATTCATGGCCACTTTCTTGTCTTAGCATTAGTATTTTACGAAGCCAGAGCTAAAATATTAATTCTGTGCTATGAGTGCATTGAGCTGCTTCCTCTGGCAACCCCTCAATTTGGGCTCCTGTCTTTGATGCCAGGGTAAGGCTACAGAGAACAATCTGGCCCAGAATGGCATGGCGCTTGCTAAAGTCCTAAAATAGGTAAGGAAAACGGGTAAAATATTGTTTCTGCATAACATTAGACTACTCAGACATGGAATGGAAGCAAGCAATGCTGTTACACTGCCAGCAACTGCAGACCTGTGAACACTGAAATAGTTAAGGCAGTTGGTGAAAACCTCTTGAAGAACTAATACAATCTTAACTTCAAAAGCAAAAATAGGGACCAGTTGGAACAAATATTGTATTTTAAGTTGGAAAGATGTAATCAAGAATCCTTGGGGGTTAGATGTATTTTGCAACAAAACACCTGCAAAAGCAATATGCAGCCCAGAGATACAGGATATAAAATGAGAAAGGGATGATGATAGAAATCTTGTTTGTCAACCTCACCACTTTCAGGAAACATTACAATACCAAATACCAAAGTGCTTGGGATATTTTTCTTGCCTTATTTTATTTTCCAAAGTGTTTAGAAATGAACCACCTTGGTTCATGGTACCATTTAACATCTTTAGAGAGTCTCTCAAAAATATTTCCCTGTTAACTGGTAACAAAAGTTATATAACACTGACTGTATATAAACACAGTGATAGAATTAATCCAATGCTTAATTGTTCCTTGAGATCTGCCACAAAACAATGTCTACCAGCCCTGCACAGCGGGCAAAATATTAAGGAAACAGCAGTCAAGATGACATCATTGTTCCAGTCTCTTGCAATACCACCCATATAATAAGCTGTCAGTGGGTAGAGACAGGGTACAGGTAGTATAAAAAAAATATATATATATATTGCCTCAACAAGCCAGTTGTCACTAACACAGATGCTGTGCTAGGTTACTTTCCATTGTACAAAAAAAAAAAAAAAAAAAAAAAAAAAAGGCAGCATCTAGGCAAGGTCGGGCTGTTGCACAACACTGTCTGCATAAGGAGCGAAGAATTAGTTTTTCCAGACTTGGAACTGTCTCAGAGACAGTGCAGATACATCTGCAGCTGGTTCTTTTTGGACTGAACATTGACATGAGTGAGCCCTGAGCAGCAAGTGATTTGGTACGTGTTTGTTGGTGGAACTTAGAGCAGACCAAGACACCACAGTCATATAAAAGGTACCTCAGACACAATTACAGCTTGGTGTTTAAAAATATAACACACAGATTTAGTCATCTTAAAGAGCTTAAGTAACAATAAACAAATATAGCAATGGCAATCTTTGACTATATTTTCCATATTGGTATTTACCAATTGCTATATCTARTTCCATCTCAGACTTTCAGCCAGCACCATATACCAAGTACCCCATTTTTTATTAAAATCAACCCATGCTGTAAATAAACYAAGTTCATGCTGCATTTGAATCACCCTTCATCGCTGTCGTCCTTTTTCAAACATGATGATCTTAGACTGCCTTTGCGTGCCTGTGCCAAAACTAACAAATCTTTGGTACTGCCTAGGCATTTCAGTATGAATCAGTATTCTTGATTCTGCTCCTTTTAGAAACATGAAAAAGTTTACTAGATAAAAGCATTTTAATATAGCTTAACGCTTGCAATACGTAAGAAGTGTAGTTGTTATGGGAAAGCCTATTTGTATTTTCCTGTATTAATGTCTTTCCTCTATTCAATCTTTTCTCTTAAAACCTCATTCAATAACCAGAGTTGCTTAGATAAACAGTTAGGCATATCCAAAAGAAATAGCAGTAAGAGTCAAAAAAAAAAAAAAAAAAAAAAAAAAAAATCCTTAGGTCAGCAACATTTTAAAATGTGATTGTTTCAAACAGCCAATATTTTGAATAAGCTAACATTTCTTAGATCTCAGCACTGGTAACACACTCATTTGAAGTTGCACTCTTTCCTTACTGAATTAACAAAGTCTTTCACTTTCTGTATATTATCATTGTGTAYCTCTATTAGAAAACCAGTTATCACTTGTGCTTTAAAGTAAAATCATCACAAGTCTACACTTCTGCCATTGGAAGTCACTGAGAAAACCACCACATAGTTCACCATTCTTTATTAATAATCCACAGCAGAACTCTTGTAACTCAARTTAGTATTTGTAACCCTACTGAAATTATTTTGGCTGCTGAAAGGAAAAGAATAGTCAGCACCAGCTGTATTGCTTCCTATTCAGCCTGTCAGATTATTTCTGCATTTCTCCTGCTGAACAATGACCCCAGACTACTCAGTYCCCGTTTAGTTCTCAGGCATTAGGGCACAGTGCTGTTCTTTTGCAATACTCCTGGGGARTTCTTAGGAGTTTTGTGTTAAATATCAAAAAAGCACAGATATATATATTAGTATGAACACTGAAATACTATAAAACCACAGAAAAATGGATCCACTCCTAAGCCCAAGCAGTTGGGCTTTGCTCTGGGAAGACAAGCTCAGTATCCAAGTCATGCCTTCATCTCGTAGCTATGAGGAGGGGAAGGAGCCAGCAGCCCTGCTCAGCGTTGTGTACTTTGGTCTGCTCCCTCTCTCTCACTGTAAACAGCCGCACAGCAACATCCCGCTGCCTTCAGTGCCTCATCTCCCAAATTCTTCCTTTCCTCAACTGTCATAATAATACCAAAGGATCCCTTATAGAAGCAATTGTAGCATTAACTCCCTCCATGGTCTTGCTTGCCAACCTTTCCTCTCCTCACTAACTTGCCCACAGATACATACAGACCTTCCACTGTGGATTTAAACCTGGGTCCCATAAAACAGAGTTTAAACAGAATAAAATTCATTGTGGCATTTTCATTTTTGACTGCAAGTAAATAAGAATTTAACAGGAAGTTCAGCTATAACCCAAATTCCTACTCCATTAAAAAAAAAAAAAAAAAAAAA
>NW_028186149.1:14362187-14377513 GCF_003343005.1 Rhea americana
TTTGCTACAGACTTCAGAGATCATCCTGACATGTAATTTTAGTTCTTACTAAGGTTTTTTAAAACAGATGATTCATTTACCTTAACATGCACATTCTCCCCAACTCAGTTTGCCCTCAAACGTCAAGCCATTCCTCTTCTTCCTAGCAAAAAAGGTATATACTCCCCCCTGCTCAGTCTTAAGCAAAAATAAAGGAATGCAGTACTTATCTGAGATTCTGTTTACTCTTATACATTAACATTGTGTAAGGTCTGTAAATACATTCCATATGTTAGCTAAAGCAATACCTCCATTTTAGCATCTGCAAGATCTGTCCACACAATCTGTAGGCTTAGCGTTAATATATTACTTCTGACAAAGGTTTAATATACACAGTTCAAGGTCCCTCTTTTTACCCTTGAAGTACCACTTTRCTCTGAATGCAAAATCACTGCAGAGTTCACATCAGCTACACTTCAATAGTTCTAGGGTAGAAAGCACTGTTTCAAAAACAGAAGTTCAGCACATTAAACTGTCCCACCTTTGCTTGCCAAGCTCAGAGCAGGTTCTGACACCAAAGGTGGTTTATTCCTTTCTCATGATCCTTTATCAAAGGGTCTCTAATCAACCGTCACACCTGTGTCACAAAACAGGCAAAGCCTCACAATATACAACTGTGGGCAGTAGGCCTGCTAATTCCCAATTAATAACTCCTCCCCCCTCCCCCAAGTTGAGCCGGGGAAATAACCCGTACTAAATTTTGCTAGCTATGATAGCAATGAAGGCTCATTGGAAAAATTCAAATTAAGTTATTTAAAAATGAAACACTAGTTTTGGCACCAGTCCCTCAAATCAATTCAATAAGGAAATCCAATAAGGAAAGAGAAGTATTAGAATAATTTTACATAATACCRTTCCAACACCAAAATTACCATTCAAATGAAGAAATCTGGTCTCAATTCTGGAGAGACCTCTACATACAGGTTGCTGGATGTAGCAGAACTCTGGGCAATAAACAATGTTCTTATTGTCATGCTCAAAAATGCAAGTGTGTAATATCTCTGTAAACAGATACTCTAAGAGAAACATGAATATTACTGTATACTATGTATGAAAGAGTTAACTAGAATGAAAGACTCATGGAACAGATACTTTTGTGCCTACTGACTAAACTGACAAACAGATTTCTGTTAGGATGATATTTGGACAACAACATCGTAGGAGTACTTCATACAATCCTAAACATTTATAAGTTGCAAGAAATTAGATGCTCCAATTTTAGCTAATATTTCTTTTGCTCTCCACCTTTCATTCCCTTGGTATTTACTTTACTCCTCTTCCTTACAATCCATATGTCAAGCTAGATGCACAGATAGGAAGAGATCTTCCTTTGCAAGTGATATCATCATTAGGCTGAAAATAATATGGGAGTAGTTCTCTGAAAAGTTAAAATACGAATCCCTCAGAGGGTTTATTGGAGAAAATACAAAAGCCCTCTGCAATGATGTAGCCAGCTTCTTTTGTTTCTTTCACCCCTCTGTACCTGAGCAACAAGGAATGAGTCACTGCCATAATGCATTCAGCATCCTCTACTCAGATCACGCAAGCTAAATCTCTGAAAATGCAATCTGTGTTTAATACTGTATTCCAAGAAATCTCCAAAACATTTTGGGCTGCCCCTCACCATTTCTTACATTTTCTCAATCTAATTTCAAGGAGGTCATCATGGATAAAGCACACACATCCTGTAAAATTACTGGTCATAGTGTTCCCACTATTAATTATTCCTGTTCATTTGAATGTACTAGCTTTCAACTCTCAATTGGATGTATAGTAGGAAGAAATCAAAATTAAGAAGAGAGTTTACAGAAGGAGCCCCTTCTTAAGAGTACCATCTAGAGATGGAGAAAGTGGCTATGGGAGAATCTTGGCCTTCTCTGCACTGTGTTCTCTTAATTTAGCACATTCCACCTAAGATGCCCTGTGCTAGGCCATATAATGGTGTTGTGTCTGTGAGCGTGGCTGTGTGACAGGAGAGGTGCTAGAGCTTGTGGCTCCTCTTAAGTCCGAAACTCCTCACTGAAGTCTCTTTCCACCTGCTTATCTCTAAATGCCAAATGCACCTACATAATAAGTTTACTGTGGCTGGCACAGGATATCCTAGAGCAGGAAAAATACAGTTGCTACACAATCCTGCAGACTGTTACAGCAGCAGGGGAATGTGGGCAAGAGTCCGACAAAGCCTGAGAGATAAGGACACCCCACCAGTTCCTACCAAGATGAGAGCACCACAGTGCCGCACAAAGGGAAAAGCAGATTTTGCTGTCACGTGGTCAGACTTTCTATAGACAAAGGTTACGGAAATAAGACRATATTCAAGAAGTGGAAACTATCCAAATTACAGAGTAGATCAAGCTTAGAACTGGAACTAGGTCTCCCAGTTCCCAACCTGGTGGTCAGCCTCAGACCAAGCACTGGGAATAGCAGCGCTGACTCTCAGCCACACTGGAGAGACTGCTCTGATATTATTACACAGACCTGTAAATAGGAGGGTACTTGGTACACAATGTCTCATTGGATGGTGTGATTCATCCAGCCTGTTGTTACAACATGCGTCCTTTCAGCATGAGTAATCRTTAAATAAACTAACCTCAGTGAATGTGCAGGCTCCAGTGTACTTAATTATGCTCTAATCATTTATGACAATTATTAGAGTAGTTCTCTTGGTACTRACCTACATGTCAACTTTATTAAGTTGCGATATTTTCTATGTCTATTATCTACAGAATATTCCTCTGTGCAAGAGTGAAAAGCTATGTTAAAAAATATAGGGTACAGTATTAACTGCTCAGAGCCAAAGCGRTCTCAGAAGATGCAATCAGTTTTGAAATAGTCAACAAAACACAGTTGTTTTAGGTTTACTGTGGACAAAGAYGTTTCCTCACTGCATGAAACCCTTTCTCCCATTCTTTGGGGTGTTTAGTTTACAGTCTGACATTTCATACTTGTGCAGATTCACTTTTTTAAGAATTATGCTTTTTGTGACAGACATACCATACTGTAAATACACCAGATGCTAACTGGGAACTGATTAGATAAGAGGAAGAATAGCCTCTTGCATCTTATGTATTTTTCTTTAATATAACTTACGTATTTGCAAGTGCACAGTATTTCAGAATGAAAAAAGAAGTCAGCCAGCTTTGTCAATAAAGAGATTGCTCTCATAAAATAACAGCTTCTGAATTCCACTTCTTCATAAATATACCTTTTATTATTGATAAACCTGCCTCAGTTACTTCTAATTCAGTGTTATCTGCAATATGCAAAAAGTACTGAATATTACACTGTTTTACCTTTGCAGATATCCTGGAGAAAATAAATTAACAATAGGAAGAACCACCCCATATTTTAATTAAAAAACTTAGGTAAACTTCTTGATGGAATGCTTTCAAAGTTTAGTGGAGGACTACAATTTTTTGCAGCTTTCATGTGCCTTTCAGTAAGAAAAGTAAGAAAACACTTACCACAGAGTATTTAATCTTTAAGATTTGACTTCAGATTCTGTTCTAGCTTGACTGCTTCAGCAGACTTTCTCTCTCTGAATTTGAGCCGTCAGATGTGCATCATCTTTATGGTAGTAAAGTGGATGTGAAAGCCTAGCTGAAAGAAAAGGGAGGCAGAGMAAAGTTAATTGCCTTGTCAGGGTTACTGGCAGAGCTGAGAATATAGTTTGGTTCCTTTGTCATTAGAAGGCTGTGTTCTCCACTTGCCTGTACCTTGCAGAGAGGTTTATATTTACCCATAGCAAGTAAAATGTTATCATATTTGAACAGCATTTTGGTCATTCTTTAGACCTCATACCTAAATGAAACAGAGCAGGTAAGAGTCACCTCAAAAGTGCCGAGATTGTATGAATGTCAAGTAATATAACAAAACGTCCCAAACCCCTAGATTTAACCTATCAGGATCTCCTCTGCATTTTCTGTTTCTGGATGTCAGAACCTGACTCACTCCAATAAAAATTGGAAGTTGCATCACAGAAATCAGCACTATCGCTCTGCTATAAGATCTACATCAGACCTCCAGTGGTCTCAAACATACACACAAGGTGACCTAAATAAGTGTTTGCATGTCTAATTTACATTATGTGAACCTTCTATTCAAAAGGTCGTTCCACTGTACTGCAGCACCTGGAATATGCAGAACTAAAAAACTAACAAGAAATAGGCTACTAAGTAGTATTTGTCACTATCCATATTTAAAAAGAAGGGAAACAAGTAGCTTTTACTGCAAAGTGAACTCAGACTGACAGGAGGAAGATACCTGAAGAGACACCAACAGCAGGAGACTGTAAATCAATCGTGAAATTCCCACTAGAGTCCAGACAAATTCTGCACAAAAGCCCCTATGCACTGATGGGAAAACAGACCTGTAATATTAGATACCACTTATAGACCAATAGGCCATTCCGTTTCAGCTCTATAAGATATACCTGTTCACATCAACCTGATAGGAATGTCAATTTTTTTTTTAAACAAGGCTTATATGCAAGTTTTTAATCAACCAATCTTCCTCAAGAAAAAAGAGGAAGAATCATTTCATCAAAACACAAGCAAACTTTCATATTCATTTTTTAAGACTCTCCAGTAATGTGTTTTAAATATTACAATTAAATCCATATAAAGTTCCTTTAGAAGAGTAAAACAAAAGGCGTGAATTTTCTTCACCTAGGTGGCAGAGAGGCATAAAGTTGTGTTACAAAATTCGATAAAGCAATTTCAATCAGGCTTAGTTTTTAACACTATAAATCATCAGGAAACAAACAAACAAAACATGTCCTAGGGAAAAATACCAAATTTCCCAGAAAAAAAAAATCAAGCCTGTTTGAATCACACATTGTTTATGCCTTTTGTCAAGTGTCATATCATGTCTGTAGCTGTGCAGTCAAACTCAAAAAAGATGAAAAATCCACAGAACATCCCTCCAGTAACTTAGGCCTGTTGATGAACTGCACAGGGTATGTTGAAAACATAGGCCTTGGTACATGAAGAGTGGTTTCTTTAAATCCGATGAACAATAAAGAACTTCTGTAATTCCTCTAAAAACGTTTTTTTAGCAACTGTGCAACTGCTTCACGTGTCTGAATTTATAGAACCAGACAATATTTCCACAGAATTAAAGTCTTCTCCAAAACAGTTCAACACGACCAACACGTTTAGCCAATAGARCTTTCTTTTTTCCTTCCTACTTGTCTAAGAACAGTGTGTGATTTGATTGTTTTRGTTGCTATTCCAAGGCATTTGATGAGTCCTGAATGCAAGCTGCAGCATACATGCTAGATATGCTGGACATATTTCTTTAAGAGTAAAGGTTTCATACCATGCACCGGTTAACTCAGCTGGCCACATGCAACAGCTTCATCTCCTGTGAGATCACCCAAGTTTGCTTCCAGAAGTCAAAGGTAAAAAATGTCAAGACAGGGATGAGCTTGCATCTCAAAAGAGCATGCAAAGTGCTGTGAACAGGTGCCACTTGAGGCAGGAAGGGCCAAGAGCTTAAGAGAAAAAGAGAAAGCATGGATCTAAGAACCAGTGTCTGAGCCTCACTGGAAAGTGGATGTAATCRTATTTAGTGTTAACCAGCCCAATCTCAGGCGGAGTGTGGACAGATTTTAAAGTAGTTGCCAGTTAAAAACATCTGGAAACAAGTTATGTGAAATGAGTGCATAAAGGGTGGGATAGCTACAGCTGATTCATGTATGACAAATGCTAGCATTTTCCCYGAGAAGCCTAACCACAACATTACTTACAGAAGAGACACAAATGCAGCAGTGGCCCATTGACTGCTAGCACAGTTGTCAGGAATGATTCTCTCAATATTCTGGAAAACATTTGGCTTTACAAGTTCAGAAGTGATAACACCTGGGCAAACACAGACCCATCCTCAGCACATGAGCAGTATTTCTCTCCATTTATAAAAGGGGCACAAATACTGCCTGCCTGAGAAAGACATGTCAAATACATCATGATGCACCTGGGCTGAGCAAGCCCATAACTGCAGGTCAGCAAATGAAGAAGTCTCRGGTGTTGTGATCAGGTATAGATCTACCAAAGACTTTGCAGCATCAGATAAAGCCTGTAAGCTTTGCTTTAGAATATCTGTGACTAATTAGCACACTCCAGTTGGAACATGCATGTTATTTAGAAAGAATACAACATTTTGCAGTGGCTAATCCAAAATTAGTCTTCTTGTTTTAAATGTGAACACTAAGACTAGCACTGCCGTTGTCAAAACTACAGCTGAAAATTTGAGCTTTTAATGCTGATTAGAGCTGTGGAAAAGACTTTACTGCTGATGAGTGAAAGTCAGATGTTTGGAGAAAGCGGGTAGCGTGCAGAACTAAGGTTCTAAGAAGTATGACTCAAGAAACTAGGGAATAATTCTTGTTTGGAGTAAAAAAAAATTTAAAGAGGGAGGGAAGAGCTGGGGTTCAAGGAATCATCTTTGGATCTGAAGTACATTGGCAGCTCTTCAAACTGGCTGCTTGCCAGATCTAATTTCTTTTATTCAGTGCGGAAGAACAGCTTATACACCTGAGAGAATCTCTGCTGGTGTAAATAGATACAATYTGACCAAAGTTAAATGAGCTGGTTTATACCAGCTGAGAACCTGGCCCCTAATTCACTAAAAAYGGAATCTGGACTCTGAATAATAAGCTTTATCTAACTTTCTTCAAACATGGCACTGAATCTGGATACTGGGAGGCGTCTCAATTTTTGGTCAAAAAAAAAAAAACACACACAAAACAAAACAAAGAAAAAAAACAYATGCTGGTTTCTTACAATGTTTCAAGAAATTTTGTTCAAGCTTTGTAAGCAGAAGGCAACACTTCAGCTTCTGCCCCCACCTGGGATAACTGGCCTTGAGCACGACTCCTCATGGAAGCACTGTCCACAGGGACCACGACCAGCACCCACACAGTAACCTCCTTAGATGGTAGTTTATCTACCAGGCTAAAAAGCACAAGCTCCCCCTCCTTCCCCATCCACACCCAGGTGGGCCTTTCAGCAGCAGCAATATTTAGTTTTGTCAAAAGATATTTGTAACAACTCCRCTTTGCTCTTCACACACTCCCACKTCTCACACAGGAACAGTCACATTTGCCCTCCTTCAAATCTCTCCTTGCCACCCTTGTCCTTCTGACAAGCCACTACCAAGCTCCGCATTTTATTCTGTGTGAGAGAGTCTCCCTCTGGCATTTGCCTGTCCTGGCAGGCTCACCTTCTCTGTTATTTTATCCAAGCTCTGTTGCAAAACTTTTTGGGACAGTAACTCTACCTTATGCTTGCCTGTCAAAGACAAAACCTATGTCTCATTCCTTCAGAGCTTTCTCCGTTTCACACCCTCTCCAAGCACCGCTTGCAGGCCCCCTTGCAGAGCCCCAGCCCTGCCAGCCAGCCTGCCTCCCCAGGGGCTCCCTGCTCACTCCCCAGGCAGGTTTGGGGCTTCAGGGTTCACACAGCTCCCTCCCTCCCTCCCTCCCCCAGTGCCTCAGAGCAGGCACCCTAGAGCAACATGCGGCCATTTTAGGTCTGCCAGCAGCCCCCGTGCTGCCATTTTGAGTTGCTGGAAGAGTCATTTCCCCCCCCCACAACCCTCTGGAACCTTCTGGCGAGGCCCCAAAGCTCGAGGGAAAGGCTGACCTGCCTCCTGSGTCTCTCCGGGCACCTGCCCGCCTTCTTCTGCACTGCACTCCAGCCTTGCAGCCCTCACACCAGGGGAATGCTCTAGCTTGGGAACTGCCAGTTCTGCTTTCTGCCCCTGTCTTTTCCCCAGCTGCTTTGCAGGCCGCTAGCAGAGACACAGGACACCTGTGCCCTCGTCCGCCTCCCTGCCTGGGAGGGACCCAAGGGCTCCTGTCCTCGGCGCACCTGCGTCCACCGCGAGGCCGAGCCCCAGGCGCGCTCCGGGGCTCCCTCCCGTGGGGTCAGCCGCCTGCGTTCGGGTCTGAGTTTGTATTGCGACGGCAGCTGGCAGCAGGAATGAGACTCTGGTAGGAGAAAGGACAAAGGTTGTTTTTATTTGTCATGGAGATCCTTATTTTGAATATCTGAGTGTGTTTTTTAGCAGTTAAGGAGTTACCAGAAGGCAGGACTAATGATTTATCTATTCTCCTCTTTGCAACATGAATATATATGATCTGACAACTGTAAGTAACAGCACTTCAATTTGTCATTTGATTTACTAATTCCTTATATTTCATGATTCTTTTTCTTCAGGCAAAAGCCAGAAAGCTGCTTGGCTTGCACAGAGAGAGTATTTGCTTGAAAAAGCAACTGTATGCTAATTTATCTATCTCTGGGATAGGTGCACCTCAAAGTTGGTATCATGAGACTGGTCAATATTAATCCTGCTTGGTCCGCTGGTGCCTCACAATCCGCAGAAGTGAATTTGTGGCGAGAGGTAACCTAACCAGGTGGGGCCGGTTCTGCGCCGGCCACGGCGCGTGGGGCCGCGCCGGCCCACGGCAGGGGCTCCCAGGGCTGTGAAAGCTGCCCGAGCTCRGCTTGGGGTGACGTGTGGCAGGAGCCTTGAGCTTTGCGTTTCTGGAGGCCTTCTGACTGCTTCCTTCATGTTATTTATAGTGTCCATTCAGTGATTTAAATTTTCTGTCACATGCTTCGGCTTAAAATAATTTGTAAAAGGCTAAATATTCCTGATGAAAATGCTCTGCATGTGTGAACCTTTTAATCCTCCTGTTTATTTTATTTTCCATTCTTAATAGCTAATGTTTAATTGCTTTCAGAATCATGGACTACCAAAAATATTTTTTAAAGCAGAGTCTTTACCTAAAGTCCCAAATTCTTATGACTCCATGGGCAACGTCTATTTGCATTAATGGACAGACAGAGTTTTCTGTTCCTTTCATTCCACTTACAAAGAAAATTTGGAAGTTACATGCTCAGAGAACTGGAAGCAAAACACTCCCTTAYAGGAGCTGTATTTAGATTTTAACTGGGATACCATAAAAATTAGCATAGCTGACAAAACAGAAAGTGACTTTGCTGAGCCACATAGTGCCTTTAAATCTCATCGCTTGATATTCTGAATTTTAAAATACTGTTTTAGTTTTTTGTAAGTACAGTATGTTCTTTACTGGAGCTGTCATAGACAGTTTACAAGCAGCAATAAGTAACAGCAGAGTGAAAGAGACTCCACCCAAATATTTTTTAGCTAACTCTTCAGATATACATGCCAAAATAATTGGATGGAAAAAGGGGTTTAATTTTAAAAAAGTGCAAAAGTAGCATTTTTGTGCTGCTTTTCCCAACTATCTGTAAATCARATACTACACAGAACCAAATACTGGACAAGTGAGACTGACTGCACAGCAGGCCTAAAGTTACCTCAGTATATACTACATTTTCTGTACACACTGCAGTCTCTCCCTTACGGCTTCTAGCAAATGATATCTGTAAAAATGTAATTTAAGCTGTAACCTTGTCTGGGTAGGTGAAGTGATGTAACTTGATCTTTCTTACACAAAGAATCCCATCAGTATAAATGCACACAGGTTCTCAAGGCCTGCTCAAGGGCTGAAGAACTGTGAATACAGTGTAACAACGAAGCTGCAAACAGACTTCCAGTCTCATAAATAACCATTTTACAATTACAAAATGACAACTGTGAAAATGTATCAAAATATTGGCCTCTTTTCCTTTCATATTGTCTTGGAAGGAATGCTGCTATATATTTAATTCTGTTTACAATAGAAAAGATCTGGACTGTGTTTTTCTTGCAGCTGGCATTTGGACATATTTTTTARCTCTCCAAAATGTTTATATTATGCACAAATGCCTGGCAGAAACACATACTTAAAACATTGTTGTTTACTTCGTAATACAGTATGACTCTTACTTCTTTGCRTCTACAAATATTCATGCTAATATCCTATTTGTTTGCTACTTATTGCATTTTAAAATTAAATCCTCATATATGACACAGACCATACTTGTGCACCATTATTTCAGTCCAAATATAAATCTTAAAGGTGAAGAACAGCCCCAGTATCTTTATGCTGAGAGTCAGCTCAAGATAGCTCCGTTCCAAAGAGAGAAAAAAATCTTAATCCAGAAACTGAAATATGGTTGTTATAACTCAGAGATCCAATAAATTTATTGCTTCATAACTCATAAGCAACCTGTAAGCTTATGATCACCTTTGATAAATATTCTTTTCTGTACTGAAAGAATCCTGGTATTAAAACATTATCATTAAACATTTTAGATTCTTYCCTTAAGCAGCTTTATTTTGTGGGTGAACAATCAAAACCTTTGAACAACTCGAGGAGAGCTCCCCTGGAGCACCCATAATGAGTAATTTTTACATTAAATACAAGAAACAAAACAATAACTAGGATAGTAATCATCCAAAGCCCTGTTCTGCCAATACACGGGCAAACTATCTGCTCTAACAAAGAAAGACCCTTCAGTAGTGAAAATACCCCTCAGGTGTGCTCATCTGTCTCCAGTACACTTGCAGTCAAGGATACAGCAGACCAAGAGAGCTCTGCTGCTCAAGCTGGAGGCCCATCAGCAGACCCTTAGTCTTGACTGTGCTCAAGTCAGGCTTTGTCACTCACACAGGACTGGACTGAGGCAGCATCTTGACCTGCAGCAACTAAAGGCCTGCAGGATCAGAACTTTGCACTTCAGGGCAAAAAATGGTAGCATTTCACTATGTCTACTGACTTCTGCAATAAGCCATGGTACTGAGAAAATGACAAAAGTCAGTGGATAAAAGAACAGAGAAAAAAGAAAATAATTTAGATCACATGAAACTAGCATGGTTCTCACAAGTTCATTGGAGAGGAGGACACTCACTGTAAGACAGAATCTGATCCACTGCTTTTGTCAGTGTTTGTTGGTATCTGTACTTCAAATAAATGAGTCACTGCATCATTTGTTAATAACTGATATATACTTTATTAAGCACAAGAGACTAAGATGACATGACACTGTGGTTATCAAAACTATACAAGCATTTCCACAAGTCTCTGAAATACTGAACACAGTATGGAATACAAATGGGGTGTCCAGACTGGCCATGGGTACTGGCAGGTAAATTTCTCCCATTTCTTGTTTATTAAAAGATCTGATTGTCAGATTGATTTAAGAAGTGTCTTTATTTATTTAAAGGTGAGACTATGGTGTTTGGAACTGGTCGGAACATGGCAGTGAAAATCTGTTAATTTTGTGAACATCCCCATGAATGACAAACAAACAACAGGGCAGAACAGTCACCTCACAGGAAGGGCTGTCAGCACAACCAACAGTACAGTCTTCTTGTGAAGCATGAGGTAGATATACATAACATAGAGACTGGTACATACATAAGAGAAATTGTTACAAAGGGGCAGGAAGAAAGTTTACAATCGTCAACATCTAGAGACATTTTGCAAAACCCATTTCCATGTGGAAAATGCTACGAAAATAGCCTAACACGGAAAGCTCTGACTTCTTGACACATTAAAATAATAATGTCAACACAAATGCTGTGAAATTTTAAATTTGTGATTAGACAGCCCATGACATAACAATCTACTTAAGAGTTTA
Organism: Rhea americana; assembly: GCF_003343005.1. Lineage (NCBI taxonomy): Eukaryota > Metazoa > Chordata > Aves > Rheiformes > Rheidae > Rhea > Rhea americana. The sequence continues at coordinate 14,373,782 of NW_028186149.1, forward strand.
AGTATTTTAATAATAGCTTTTACAATTAGAAGGCATCTCTTTTGAGGCCCAATCCTCCCATTCTTGTGTAGGAAAGCACTTTGGAGTCAATTGGATTACCCAGAAATTTACCACTATGAAAAGACCCAGCACCAGTAAGTCTCTCGTAAGTCCTGTTTCAAAGGCCTATGCTGAGACGTGAATAGGACCCAAGTGTCTTGCTGGTTTCCCACACCCAGTAGATACTGCCACATGAAAGCAAGCATGGCAAAATAAGTTCAACAGACTTAGGAACTGGTAGCTTTGCAGTTAAACATTCAAATAGCTTGCCACACATAATAAAGAAACCTGCTGTAGATATGAATGGCTGTTAAAAACGCAGAGCTTACAAATATATTGGTACTGTAAACTGCAGACAGCTCAATAGCTGCTGGTAGATACTATAAATTTTTGTAATAAAGCTATTAACTGAGAATGCCCGGTTTTAGTTCTATCTGTTTGAGCAGAAATGGCTGTCCCACCTGCTAAATAATTACATGYATTTTTGGTAACTTCCAATAGCCGATTAATTCAAATTGATTAAAATTTCTGAATTAAACAGCTAAGTACAAGTTTAGTTAATTTAAACTGTATTTCAAATACAAGCCAATACAATTGAATCTTTGATTTTATATATTTTTGGTTTATTCAACAGTAAATATAAATCTGTAAATTATTTTAAAATTAGAGTTTTTTATAAAAACATTGATAATGCAGCATGTTTCTCTCAAAAATATACAATTAGCTATTTTACATAAAAGTTTTAAATCTGACCATCTCAACAACAGAATCTAATACTTCCTATGAGAAACTACGTAATAAAATATCTGAAGGAAGAAAGGGCTAAAACAGGGAAAAAATTTACAAAATAGGTAAATTTCACAGTAACTGAAATTAAACATTTCATATAGAGTAACTTACATTTGTCTAAACATTTAAATATATCTTTATACACAAATTTAATGTAGTAAAATATAGCTATGATTGAATTTAAAGACTCTAGTCTTCTTTGAAGACATCTTTAAAGATTTTACACATAGAATATGCTTATACAATACATTCTGCTGAAGGTTAGGCAAAGCGCTTTCTTTTCAACCACACAGGTAGCATGTTCATTCTCCTGACACCTTATAACGGAATCAATCCTGTATACTCTTACGCATGAGGATAACTATACTTATGAGATAATTTTTGTTGATGTTAACAGGTCTATTCCATGGGCCTGGTAAAATAAAACACTTCTCGTGCTTAACGGTATACACTGAATATCTCCACTGACTCTGAGGCTACTCATAATATTTAGAGTTGGACATGTGCTTGCACCACCAAGGATAAGGCACGTACAGTTACTCATATGTATACATGATTGCAGGATTACTACCAATTTTGATTTAAAATGAGTAATATTCTTCTATCTGATCCTAGGCATTTATATCTATTGCATATCTTGCACTTTGGCCGTCTTGGCATCAGCAAGGCACGAGTGTAGAATCAGCAAAAGAATCTGCAGCTCAGACTTGGAGCAGACTATCACTCTAGTGTAATTAATCCCCTGCTCCTCTTGCAGAAGATAAGTGACCTGTACTAAAATTAATGGAAATTACTCATCTCATTCTGAGAGGAAAACAACGTTAATTTTTCTTAAAGAAGAAGGATCAGTAGAACACATTACAAATTCAAAGTGGCAACAAAAAAGTCAAAGAATTACACATTCAGAAGTATTTTTTTTTCTTTTCACTTGGCATCTACTTGAAGGCCAAGATATGGCAATGACACTGAAAAAAATACTGTGACAATTAGTACCTTTCTACCCTTTCCACATTCCAACACTACTTCAGGACTATCCAATTGCAATGTTCATTCAACAGTTTAACACAAACAACTGCACAGTAATCTTAATAGACTAGCTTCATTTTTATAGGCAGTAGTTTACACAAACAACAGGCTCTACTGTACATTCTTTGTGCCCTCAAAACTCTCTCAATTATAAGTGGAGCTAAAGGGTTAGAACTATCTCATCTGTCTACCTAACTATAAACTTAAGAGACAGTTTTTGTATGCATATATAAACATATATATATTTTATAACTACACATATATATGCATGTACATAGATGTGTGTGTGTGTGTGTATATATATAAACAGCATATATATGCTTATATACATGTGTACACAAAAACACACACACACACACATTTAATGTTTGGAAGGAACACTGGGCTAATTCCCCAACTGTTAAAGTAGGTTTCTTAGGTTCCGTATACTTAAATACAGATTTACCTGCATAAAGACATTGCCATTAAATGTACAAACACATCTGCATTAGTGCACAAGAACATTATTTGTCTGAATTAGCGTTTGTGTGTGTCTGTATTTGATATAGTAGGTTAAAAAAAAATCTCTTATTTAAGCACTTTGGCCAGGAGAACAAGGAAGGGAATGTCAATGTGCTCTAATCCAATTACCAAATCAACGCATATTAAAACAAAAATACCTGGAACAAACCTGAAGCTGCAAACACAACAGGAAAGCAAATGAGATGCTGTAGCAGTAAGCTTAACAAAACAAAGGTTATTCAAAAGTGGCTAAACATAGTTGAAGTAATAAAATGTTATTAAGCAAATAGGTCTGACCTTGAGACTGTCTTGCTTATACAAATAGAAAATCTTTGACCTAAGATCTTCTTTGTTCTGCTTATCTTGTTGAATTCCCTTCATAAATACCTTTATATCAATGAGAAGGTTTAGGGAGAAAAAAAGTTGTGTATAGATAAAGCAGCATTTTTCCAAACTGGCATAGATTTCACATTGAGGGTCCACAGACCCTTGAACAGATTGCAGTACTGTAAATTAGTAGCCTTGTCACATATAGCATAATATGCTATAGAAGATCCAAAAGGCTGTATTTACCCACACATCGTGTGCCCGCATACACACACACACACACACACACACACAGTGGCTTCCCCAAAAGAAAATCAGCTCTTGTTCCTGTAGAAAAATCCCTCCTCATTTTTTTTCAAAAGAAACCAAATTCATCCTTGTAGCTGATGTCAACAAACAGTCCTTTCAACCTCTGCTCTTCTAGGCTGCCCCTTTGCTTTGCTCTCGCTGGTGTTAGGTCGTGCTGCTGCTGGAACAGGGGGTGCTTTGTGTGCTGCCAATGCTGTGCGCTGCACTGCTGTTTTCAGAGGCTGGTGGGGATGTGGGGACYTGCTGTCTTCCGGCCATTCCCCCTGAGGGAAGCAGAGAAGAAGGGGGGGAGAAGAGGATGTTAGTTGTCACAGAAAATAATAATCCTTCCCTTCTGACTTCATCTTCTGGTGGTTTTTCCATAAAATTTGTCTTGGGTGACAGACCTCAAACAGCATACTGTTACAAATTTTGCTAGACTGTCACCTTAGTGTTGCTATGCACACAGGGGAAACACACAGTTTCCCTAGTCATTGTAAAGCAGCTGGCAGAGACTGTCCAGATAGACACTGTCCATCTTCTGTTGTTACCTGTCCCTCAAATGGGTCCTGCTACATGATTTGGATCATTTTATTGCTTTTTGCTTTATGGAGGAAGACCAGCAAAATGCAGACTTTTGTTTTCATGTTCATGGAGCAGCACATTTACTAAAACTGAGAAGCTGAGGCTGAAGACAATGTTCTTCAGTCAGCTGGATTCTACATATCCTGAGATGTGACCAGTTTTCTTAGTGTTTTTTTT